>NW_017728916.1:24042699-24055507 GCF_001723895.1 Crocodylus porosus
CCTCAGCTCATAGCCCGAGACTGGGAGGATTGATGAAAACACCACCTGAGCTCCCAGACCCCTAAGCCCCGCTCCCAACTCCCTGTAGCACCTCATGACCTGGCTGGGGGTGCTCCGAGCTGTGTCAATTAAAAAAACAAATTTTATTTGTGAAGCAGTAAGCAAGCCTCCACAGTCCTTTGTCTGTCTGTCTCTTTCTCACTCAGTGACTCACCAATTGGCTGCTTGCTGAGGGACCATCTCCCAGTTCCCAACTCTCTCAGTCTCCTGTTAGGGAGCATCTATAAATTATAACTTTTATCAATATAACCTCTGCCCCAAATCTTTTTTTGCGCTATTGTTGGCTAGCCAGTTATTCCCCATTTTGTAGTTATACATTTAACTTCTTTTTGCCAAGTGTGATACTATGTACATTTATATATGGAATTTTGTCTTGTTGATTTCAGACCAGCTGTCTAATATGGCAAGGCTATCCTGATTTCTGACCCAGGTCTCCAAAGTGCTTGCAATACCCATGACTTTGAGTCCCCTCTAGCTATGTTAAATGCACTCACCATTCCATGATTCAAGAAAAAAATATTAAATAGAACTGGGCCTAGAACAGTCCCTTTGAAATACCCTCCCATTTTGACAGATAATTACCACATGAGCTATTTTTCAACTAGGTATATATCCTCCTTATGGTGATTATATCATAGTCCATTGGCTTGCTTATGAAAATGTCATGGGAGACAGCATTAAAAGTCTGTGAAGTTAAGGCATTTTATTAGCTGCTGACCATTTATCTATTAGGCCAGCTAACCTGTCAAAGAAGAATATTAATAGATTTCATAGACATTAGGGCTAGAAGGGACCTTCAAAATCATCTGATCCAGCCTCCTGCCCAAAGGGCAGGAAGTCAGCTGGGATCAGATGACCCCAGCAAGATAATCATCCAAACATATCTTGAATGTGTCCAGAGTAGGTGCTTGCACCACTTCTGGGGGGAGTCTATTCCATACTCTGGAGACTTGGATGGTAAAGGAGTTCTTCCTTATGTCCAATCTAAAATGGTCTTCTAGCAGTTTGTGACCATTGGACCTTGTTCTACCAGATCCTGGTATACACCCCTGATATAGGCTGCCACCAAGTCCCCCCTAAGCCTACACTTTTCCAAGCTGAAGAGTCCCATCCATCTCAGTCTCTCCTCATAAGGCCTGCTCTCTTGACCTCTGATCATGCATGTGGCTCTCCTCTGGACTCTCTCAAGCTCCTCCACATCCTTTTTAAATTGTGGAGCCCAAAACTGGACGCAGTACTCCAGCTGTGGCCTCACCAGGACTGAATAAAGTGCAAGAATGACATCTTGGATCTTGTTTGAGATGCATTAGTAGATGCAAGCCAGGGTTTTATTTGCTTTGTCAGCTGTGTCATTGCACTAGTGGCTCATATTCATCTTGTGGTCAATCATGACCCCCAAGTCTCTTTTGGGCATAGTGCTAGCGAGTGAAGCACAAGCCTATAGGTATGATGTGGGTTTTTTCTCCCAAGGTGGAGCACTTGCATTTCTCTATGTTGAAGGTCATTGGGTTTATATCTGTCCACCCTGCACACCTGTCCAGGTCAGCCTGACTCCCCAGCCTATCCTCCAATGTAACAGTGCTTCCCCATAGTTTGGTGTCATCTGAAAACTTAGCCAGTCTGCTTCTGACACCCAAATCCAGATCATTAATGAATATATTAAAGAGTACTAGCCTGAGTACTGAACCCTGAGGGACACCACTGGTCACAATATGCCATGCTGACTCAGTTCCATTGATTGCCATGCTCTGGGTCCAATCACAGAGACAGTTCCACAGCCATCAGACCGTAAGGTCATCAAGGCCACAGTTCCCCAGTTTTACCATGAGGACATTGTGGGAGACTAAGTTAAAGGCTTTTCTGAAATCCAAGTAAATGACATCAACCTCTCCCCTCTTCCCTGCCCCTTCCCCTCTCCCCCTATCCAGGTTATGCATCACCTGGTCATAGAAAGAGATGAGGTTGGTCAGGCATGACCTACCCATATTGAAGCCATGCTAGCTATATCTCAGAATGGTGCCTTCGTCAACCTGTTCTTGGTGGATTCTTTCATATTTTTCAAGATCTTCCCAGGGATAGAGCTCAAACTGTTTCACCAGTAGTCCCCTGGATCTTCCTTCCATCCTTTCTTGAAGATAGGCTCCACAATGCCCCTCTTTCAGTCTTCAGCAACCTCTCCTGAGTGCCATGAGTTCTCAGATATCTGTGCCAATGGTCAAGCTACGGTGTCAGCCGACTCTTTTAAGCACTCTTGGGTGCATTCCATCAGGGCCTACTGACTTCTGTATGTCCAGCCTCTGAAAGTGTTCCCTCACAAGGTCTACCCCAAATGTAGTTATGTGGTCACCCATACTCTTGTAGTCCTGTGTCCTGTCAGGCAGGGCGATCCCTTTGGGCTGGTGAAAAACTGACACAAAGTAATCATTGAGGAGATTAGCTTTTTACAGGGTATTGGTTGTCAGCTGCCCCATTTGATTCAGCAGGGATCCAATGTTGCCCTTATTTTTCTTTCAACATCCTACATATCTGAAAAAGGACTTTTTATTGTCCTTGATTCCCATAGCCAGCTTGACCTAGGTATTGACCTTGGCTTTTCTGGTCTACTCTCTACAGGTGCGGGCCAGTGATGCATATCCTCCTTAGAGGTATTTCCCATCTTCCAACCCTTATAGGCTTCTCTTTTAAAATTGAGGAGGTCCATGAGTTCCCTATTTAGCCAAGGGAGTTTCCCAGCCCTTTTACTGCCTTTCCTCTGGGCCATACTTCTCTTGTGCTTTTAGGATTGTCCAGGGATGCAAAGGTACTTACCAGCAACTTCCAAGCCGGGGAATGGAGGACGGGAGGCAAAACCCGCGCAGCGCATCAGCCGCTTGTTTATTCAGCTGCGGCCAGCCAGTGACACAAGCGCAGAGTGCCGGCTGGCACGAATAAAAATGGCAGCACACGCCGTGGGAGCGGGCAAGAAGGAGGAGATGCTACACCCAATGTCCTCGCCCCTCAGCCAGGCAGGAGCATCACGGTATGAGGGGAGAAACACCCAGGACAGGTGTAAGAAGAGACAGGGACGCCTCTTGAGCAACGTTGCCGGCGCGACTGTCAGGAAGATCCAGGATCGCCCCTGTGATACCACAAAAGATATCCCAGGTGAAGTCAGCCAGAGGAGAAGAGACTACGGGGAAGCCCAGAGAGATGTGCCTCTGGAGGATGCACCACCGCTGGACTGTGAGGTGCTGGGGAATGGGCAAAGTTTGAGTGCCTAGGCACGAAGCAGCCGGGGCTACAGTACAGCATGGGGGGGGGGCAATTAAAGGGGAGGTACACCCCAGTTTGTGTTGAGGGTTTTTTTGGTATTTCACGTTAAGTTTGTCTTTTCCCTGAGTTCTAGGGGAGACCGGAGGGCATTAGCCCCATAGTAGGCATAGCTTTGGTTAAAGGGAGGGAATCTGGCATTCCATTCGAGTAATAATCCGAAGATCGAGACACTTACAGCTTGGCAACACCGTAAGGAGGCATGAGGCTAGGGTGTAGGGGTGGTGGAGCCCCGAGAGTGACCGCTGAGAGAACCCTGGGCCACGGGCACACACGATGACCGACCCCAAACACTGATACCATCAAGTCATGGCAGGCGGGAAAGGGGTCAAGGAGTTGGGCAGAGAACATCCGCCCAGGCGAAGGCAGGAATGCTGGCAAGGAACAACACCAATCACCCGGGGAAGAGTGGCCCGCAAACAGCTAGTCACATCCCGGCGGTGACAGGATTATTAGGGTGTGACCACTCATCTTGGACTCCCTTCTCTGTCAGATCCTGATTTTTCAGGGCCTTGACAACCAAACCCCTGAGACTGTGAAAGTTGGCTTTCCTAAAGTAGAGGATTTCTGCATTGCTGACTGATTTGCCAGCTTTGCAAAGGATAAGAAAGTTGATCAACTCATGATCACTGTTACTGAGTTTCCCTTCAATTATCAGGTAGCTCACTAGATCATCCCCTTTGGCCAGAAACAGATCTAGCAGCTCCTCACCTCATCTTGGCCAGTGGACTTCTTGAGTCAGACGGAACTCATCAATGCAGGCAAGAAAGCTATGTGACCGGACAGATTTGGCTGAATACTCCTCCCATGAGATCCATGCAGTCTCTGTTAATTCCCTAGAGAATTTATGGTCAAGCTCTTCCTCCTGCTTAGGAGGTCTGTAATAGACACCTACAATAATATCCTCTTCACCACGTTCTCCCTGTATTCTAACCCAGAGGGGTTCAAGTCACCCTCCTTGGGTGCCTGTCAGTCAGTAGGAAAGTATACTGCTCCTTGCCATAGAGAGCTATACCCCCACCCTTCCTTCCAGCACAAACCTACCTGTACAAGGTATAGCTATCTATACCTGTGATCCAGTCATAGGTGGAGTCCCACCAGGTCTCCATTATCCTTATGAGATCATATTTGTTATTGCTTAGCAGGAGACCAAGTTCTTCCTGTTTGTTTCCCATGCTCCTGGCATTGATGTACAGGCAGATCCTGCTATTGGAAGCCATAGGCTTCTTTGTACACTTAGGAGAATCCTGTCCATGGACTGGAGTAGGAGTAAATTTGATTGTATTGCCTGACCTACAGATTATGTGCCCATCTCTTCCTGGGCTTGTTCTAATGGTTGTCTGCCTATTCCCAAGTGATATTAGTTTAAAGCTCTGTTGAGCAGGTCAGCCAATCTGGTCACCTTCCAATGACCAACTATCGCAATGACTAACCAAACATCCAAATTAGTTTGGTTTGGCATGATCCATTTTAACTAACTCATGCTGACATTTTATCACTTTATTATCATTTAGATGTTTTCAAAGTGCGTGTTTAATCATGTGTTCTAAAATCTTTCTGGAGCCAAAAGTTAGGTTGACTGATCTACAATTCCCCAGGTCCTCTTCTCCTTTCTTAAAAGACAGGTACTCTGGTTGCCTTCTTATGTCTTCAGGGACCTGCCCAGCCCTGCGGTACATTCTTGAAGAGTATTATAGTTCAGAGATCGCTTTCATGAGTTTATTAAGCAATCTTAAGTCAGTTTAGACCCTACTCATATGAACTCATGTATTGTATCTTGTCTTAGTATTCTTTCACCTGTTCTTTCTGTACTTTACCTTCAGTCCTCTCTCCTTATTAAAATTATTAGAATTATTCAAATTAATTTCATGTAATTAAATATCTGATCTCATTAAGTATCTGGTCATATTTTTTGGAGACTCAAGCAAAAAAGGCATTGAATACACCAACTTTATCTTTTTCAATTTGTGTATTAATGTTTGTAATATAGTGTTGTATTAGCTATAAAATTAATTCACAAAAAGCAATGAGGAGCAGGATCGCCCCACATACATACACATGCCAGGTATTCAAATAGGGTGGGATAGGATCATACTTAGGCACCTATTCGGTGAGTAGAAAATGGCCCAAAGTCTCCTTATGAGATGAGCAGCATACCTCCCAGGATGGTCAGCAGAGGTGTGCCTCTTCACAGCTGTAAAAGTGAGTTTCTGAATACCATAACCCTTTATTTAATTTTAAATTCAGATGAAACTCTGAAGAACACATTCAAACTGAATGTCTGCACTATTTTTCAGTCAGATGCAATTCTTTGGATTTAGCATTCTTGAGCAAGAATCACCTAAATCCTGTCAGTTTATAGACACTACAACAAAACTGAAATACCAGCCTCAACAAATACACAACCTGGAAATAAAAGATTTTTGTGGCTTGTTTCTTGATAGAAGACATTATCATCATATTTAAGATACATACAAAATGGCCTGTGATAATAACTATTACATCAATGGATGATAAACCAATACATTCAAGTAACAGTGCATAAAATGATGAATTCTGATAGACTTTAGGCAATATAAAATAATTGGAGACTTTATTGCTATTTCCATTTTTAATGGGTTACTGTGAGGTACATTCTTGCAGCAGGGATGGAAAAATAAATTAATCTTTATGCATCATCATGAAGCAGTGTAAACATGGCCAAACTTAATTACAATATAATAGATTGTTAAGTGTCTGCCCCACAGAGGTGTGATTGCTCTCATGCAAGTGATTACAGCAGAGATGACTATCACACAAGGTATTCTTTAAAAGGCTTGTAGTAGCTTTTGCATGGATCAAGCAATAAATCTGATTCAAAAGCCATTCTAGCAAGGCAGCTTTCCACAGTATCAGCTGCAGTGAAACTATGCTTTAAGAGACAAACACAAATTATGATGAAGCATTAATGAAACATGAATGGAAATTGCAGCCCTTCCTTAGCCAGTAAAAATTCCTATTTCTCTGAAATAGAGTGGGAATTCTGTCTTTGAAGCTCACTGAAATTTGTGCCTGAGTACAGACTGCACAATCAGGCTTCATTATATGTACTTTTACCTTGACTTCAGTGCCCTTCCCCTAAATATTTGATTATAATCCTAGTAAGTTGCGGAAAGTGATGAAAAAATTATATTAGGGCAGCTTGCATCATGCAATTAAATAAAAAAAGCTTCCTAGAAAAGCAGTATATTGTTGCTGAATTAAGGACTGCTGACATACTGCCTGTTTATACATTACAGTAACTCAAAAAGAGAAATGTAAAAGTCACTTTATATCTTATAAAATATTTCCCACTTCAGAACAACTCTTGATAACATGTTCTTTCATTAGCAGCACAATAAGTAGCATTGAACACTTATATTTTATGGATCCATTGTACCATACCTCTGGTACATAACAGCTGATTTTATTTTATGTCTACCTACGTTTATGTTTACAGTAGATAGACATGTCCTTCAATAAAAATGTATCTCTGAAGATAGCATATAACAAATTTTTTTACATGGATTTTGCTTACTAACAGTGTTTAAGGTAACTAAGCTTTAAGTAGCACATAGCTATGGAATTACAAAGAGTTATTCATAGAAACAGTGGGCAATTCACTTCGATAAGGAATTAAGTTTTATTGAATAATTTATTGTTTCCAGATTATATGTAATCTAGATTTATGTTCTACACAGTGTTCATAGTAAAAAAAATTAGACTGACAAATATCTTTTGGTCATAAGAAGGCAAAGTGATTTATATTTGCTTTAAAATGCCTATTGGTCATTAGTACCTTTCCACAGAGTTCTTAATTTCTATATTTAAATGAATTCCAAATCAGGACACTGACATTGTATGGATTGGCCATGTACATGATATGACAGATTTCTTAATTATTGTAATATACTAAGAGGTATATCAATGTATTGTGTTATATGTATAATCACACTCCTAAATTCCTCACACATCTTAAACTCCTGTGCAGTTCAACATGCTCAACATCATGTTTATTTCCTGACAACTATACTCGGTACATGTACTATGGCTTAACTAAATAATTAACTAGAGCATTCTTCATATAGTAATGATATTGCTTTACATAGAGTTCTTTCCATTACCAACAGAACTTCTTGTCAAATAATGAGATACTAGCTCTGGAAACAGGTTCTACAGCAGCAAGTGTTTCTAATGATTGAAACTATGGACGTTTTTACACGTGCTCCGGGGATGGTGAGGGGCAGTTTAAAGAGCCCACAGCATCCCATGTATCGGTGACCCTACAAATGACATTTAGTTAAAGTGCCCCTCCCGCCATTTTGAAACACAGGGACACTGATACACGAGACATGGAGGCTGCTGGAGGCATGAAATTAATTGAGTCTGCTCCAACGCACTGTAATTACAACATATTGGAGCAGACTCCCTGTACATCTACAGGCACCCTATGATTCTAACATTATGCTTGGAATAAAAATTGGTTTACACTGAAAATGAACTTATCCACTCCAAGTCTGCTTGCCTCAACTTTGCATAAGGGAAAAAGAAGATCGCAAAAGATACAAATGAACATCTCAATATTACAATACCTCAAGGTGGAGATGGGGATGTGATAATGAAGTAGAGACTTCTTTCTTTACTTTAATTTTCACCTTAATTCTCAGTTTCTCTCTTTAGTCGTGACCTATCTTTCTGCGCCACTTAAAACTGAACTTGTTTGAGCATAACAAGAAGTTATACCCTCTGTGAACAATTCAACCTCAGGCAATATTATGCATTTAGCTTTTACATCTCTACCTGTTCCTTTGTAATGTCTTTTACAAATGGCATACCATTTAAAATTCTTAATCCTTTCTAATTCCTGTAAATGCACAATGATTCCCTCAACTGGAAAGGAAATGAAGTAGATCTGAATGATCCATATGTTGAAGCAGTGTATTCTTATCATTTAAATGATAACTTTTCTATCAACTATCTACAAATGTTCATTCATGACTACCTTTAAATGATCACTTGGCCAGAGGCACATATATTGGCTTAATTTATTTTGGAGTAAAGGTGCTTTCCTGTGGTGTTTGAATAAACTCACCATGTACCAGACAGATGTTGAATAAAAGAGAGGCTAATAAAATATGAGGTATAAACTATGGGAAAGGGAAAGTAGGGAAGGAAAATTACAGGAAGTGTGGATTCTTACTTCAGCGTACAGCATGCCATAATTGTTAATGAGACCATTCTTATACATGGAGCCATAACAAAATACAGGCATTGGAGCTATCTGTGAATGATGTAACTTCTCCATTTCATTTGAGGCTAAGTTAGCCTCTGTAACACTACACCATTATCCCATCATTATCAGGCCTATGGGCCTGAAAAGATATTCTCTGGTTTTATTAGGCTAATCTGAACAGTGACTGCTCCTTTATTTTTTAGTTTCATGTCTGCTGTGGCTGGTCTTTTTACACAGGCAATGATCTGTCCTCCACTTTGCCATTTTGCTCCTTCTACATTCTGTAATATCTTCCTTACCTGGCTCTGTTCCAGATCCATCTCTTTCATGTGATGAGAATAGCAGAGACCCATCAACTCTGTTATGTCACTCTAATTACAGGTCAACAAAGCCTGAGAAACTACTTATAGATGAATTGAAATGTGCTTTTATGACACTAATATCTGGTTTCCCCTATCTATTTCTATAGTCTTGCACCTGAGTTGTTCTACCAGCACCTTGGGGCTCTTGATGGAGGGATGGCTACTGATTTTGCAAAACTCTGTTCTTCATTGGGACCCTACCTCAGCAAAGTATGTAAAGCACATGCCTAGTTTGAAATATGTTAGCAACTCTGTCAAGTGCTAAACTTTAGAACAAATGCATAAAGACGTTGCTGAAACAGGGCCTTTAAGTGGCATGATATACAAATGGGGTAAAAGGGGGATATGATGTTCTGACCCTTCCCCTTCAGGTCTCTGAAAGGTTGCTACTCTCCAGTTCCTCCAGTTCCTCCCATTGTGTTCTGGAGTGAAGGCTATTCACTTCGGTCATCCAGCAACAGATGTGAAAGCTTTTTCCTAGTTCTACTTTTGCCTATTCACAGGCTCCTTAACTACCTTGCAATCTGGGAAGCCTTAGACCAATAGAAAAAAAGGATGAGAGCAGTGCCCAAGCAGTAGGACCAGGATATTTTTCCATTGGCTACTACCAATACTTTCTGCAGACAGTAACCATAATTTTTGAAAGGGAATGAAGTACCTCCTTCAAAGAATCTGGTTGGGAGAAGGATAGCCATCAAACTACACTGTATAGCAAAGGAGAATGTATAAGAGAAACACAAAGAAAAATATGGAGAGCTTTGGTACTCCAAGGTTTTATATAGAAGTTGCACCAATGGTGTAGTGATTCAGCCATGTGCCTGGGGCACAGGGGCTGTGGTGACCTCTGGTCACTCCCATACAACTAGCACAATTGTGCAGTGGCTGGCTACTGGTAGAAGTCATGTTTGCCTCTCCCACCTCCCCAAAAGTCCAAAAGTTGGTACCCAGGGTGGTTGGCCTGGTCACCCCACCCTAGTTATACTGCTGGGTGTATACCCACTTCATTCGGTCAGTGAACTTTTACAGTAGTGTTTGAAGTTAGGTGGCTGGCCAAGTTAGGAATCAAAGCTCTCTGTGTCAACAAGAAGGTTACTTGTAGAGCCACCAATGGTGCAGTGTTGTGAATGTCTCTTTCTATGTTGCTATTTGCATTTAAGTTTGTGAAAGTTCCACAGAAGTAAAGATGACAAAGATGCAGGATTGTTCAGTTCAGTTAAGAGGGCCTGCCTTGTGTTGACAGTTGTTAGGATAGGGTGCTCCCTCAAAGGAGATAATTTATTTCATTCCATTCCTATTGACTGCTAGAGCCCCTGAGGAAAAGCTAGAAGGCCTAGTAGTGAAGGCAAGGCAAGGAGGATCCTACTCAGAGTGTTTACATATTGACACAAAGCTTGAAAGAGACAAGCTTGAGAGACTCCTGGATATTTATCCCAACAGAAACTGCAGTTCTGACCTTTTCACTATTGCTCATCAGTGCAATTCTTTCTGCTGACACTGGTCTCTCCCAGCTGCAATGCAGGACTGCTAATGCAGGCATAGCAATGCAAGTATGTTTATTATGTGCCTGTGCTTTCATGACAGATCATCAGACTGCAAGTTCGAACACAGACACTTTTAAAAGTCTACTTAAAACGTTCTTATTTGCAGATCCTCACCATTGGGAATCGCAATGCTGATTTGTAAAGAAAGAGTTATTGTATTTTGAAATGTAGCAATTTGCCATTCTTGCATAAGGGCCAGGGCACTGTATAAGTGATTTCATCACATTTGACCTTGCTATACTAATGTATCAAAATGATAAAAACATGAAGTATTTATAATATACTACTGCTGGCATTTGGGCAAAATCTGGTGACCCAGAAGGTTGAATGACCTTTGCAGATATTGTAATCAGTCCTCAGTAGCTGTATTACTTAATACTTCCAAAATTGATCCTAATAATAGTAATAACCTCTTGGAATGCAGCATGAATTTTCAGGGCTGAAACAATCTACATGAAGCTACAGAAGAATAACAGAATCAATTTATGTTGAAGACTAATAAAACTGTACATTCAATCTTCATTTGTGTTTGCATGCAAATTTGCTTCAGTTTTTCTTCAGTAAAGACTGGTGTAGTAATTTGAAAAGTGTCGTATCTCTGACTACATAGACATTATTGATAGCCCTTAAGTGCTGCTGCTTTTCAAACCATCATGACTTACAGATTCTGGTGGATAGCACATGCCAGATGAGCAGGTAATTTTTCACTGTACAACGGGGGGGAGAGAGAAAAATGTAGAAATCAGAAAATGTGAACATTTTTCTCAATATTTAGCTTTTAAGCAGATTAATTTATTAGGAAACAAGTCCTGAAGTCTCCCCCACTGGCCATGACCAAGTTATTCCTTTACTCTGGGACTAAATTAAATTCACCCTAAAGGTGCTGTTTGTTGTACTAGAGGCCAAGATGATTTCAGGATCATTAAACGACCCAAGACATTTTTTTAGGATCAAGTGCAATAGGTGAGGCCAAGATGTACTTCTTGTCCAACATGCCACTAGTTGGTTGGATTTTTCATAGAAATTCTTATAGTCAATTTTGATCCAGGGGGCACAGAAAAAAATATCAGATCTTAACAAGCTATATTATTTGATTGATTATAGTTGGAATCTGCTGATTTCAGAAAGATCTAATGTCCCAATAACAACTCAAAAGGGTCCAAAATTGACAGCAATTTGAATGCTTTAAAATATCGTTTTCTTCAGATTTTATTGGACAGAGAGATGCTCTATCTAAGGTACTCTACAGTCCTGTGATTCTACAATGAAGTGGCAACTAGGTCAGTTCCAGGTCTTTATATAAGGAAGGAAGCACATGAATGACTAAAAGCAACCCCCAAATGATACTGAAGTGATTAACTGTATATATTAGCACTTTGGACTGGATTTTAAGATCTACTGATAATACTACAAGCCTGGAATGTGAAGGAATCAGGACTCCTCAAACTAGAGAGTGTTACAAGCAGTATCTGTTACTAGAGAATTTCTTTGGGTTATTCCTCTCCTGATCATTTTTCCACAAATACTCTTTTGAACTCTATGTTTACAACATCCTGAATTCTGAATGAAGCCTATAATGAAGGATTTGCATAGAGATTCTTTTAATGAATCTCAGGATGGAATTTGAGCTGCAATAGTTGCCGCAATCTGAAATATGCAGATAAACTTAGTACTTGTGATGAAGTCAAAGAATCATACAAGCGGCTGAGCTAATTTTGATTTGAACTGTAAATGATGGTAACACAGGCAAAAGGAATCAGGCCTGGGAAGCAAAGGATTCTAATAGGAGTTTGTAATGAGGAAGCCAATCAACTGCATTAATGCTGCTATTTCAGTGCCATTCAAAAAGAATATTGGGACTATATTTAAAACAGCTGATAAAGTCTGGCAATGGGCCTTCTGGCATGCATGTGAATTAAGACTAGTTTGCTAAATCTTCATCTACAGTTTAAAAAAGCAATGTCTGGTCCTGCAGGGAGCAAACCAGGAAAGCCAAGGCTGAAACTGAACTCCAACTAGCTTTGAGTATCAAGGACAATAAAAAGTTCTTTTCCGGATATGTGGGAAGCTGGAGGAAAAGCAAGGGCAACACTGGACCCCTGCTAAACCAGATGGGACAACTGACAACTGACATCCAGGAAAAAGAAAACTTCTTAAATGGGTACTTTGCATTGGCCTTTCATCAGTCCCATGGGATGCCCATGCCCACTACAGGACAGGGAGGTCCAGGGGAGGGAGATCCCCTGCCCTCCATCAATGCTGACCTCATGAAGGAACACCTTGAG
>NW_017728916.1:24056162-24058511 GCF_001723895.1 Crocodylus porosus
GGACATCATTCTCCCCTTGTACTCGGCCTTAGTGAGGCCACAGCTGGAGTACTGCGTCCAGTTTTGGGCTCCACAATTGAAAAAGGATGTGGAGAAGCTTGAGAGAGTCCAGAGAAGATCCACACACACGGCCAGAAGTCAGGAAAACAGAACTTATGACGACAGGCTGAAAGCTATGGGGCTCTTTAGCCTGGAAAAGCGCAGGCTCAGGGGTGATCTGATGGCCACCTATAAGTTCATCAGAGGTGACCACAAGTACCTGGGGGAACGTTTGTTCACCAGAGCACCCCAAGGGATGGTTATAAACTACTGCAAAACCGTTTCAGGCTGGCCATAAGGAAGAATTTCTTTACTGCACCCAAGGTCTGGAACAGTCTGCCAGCGGAGGTGGTTCAATCACCTACATTGAACACCTTCAAGAAAAAAATGTATGCTTATCTTGCTGGGATCCTATGACCACAGCTGATTTCTTGCCCTTCGGGAGGGGGGCTGGACTCGATGATCTTCCAAGGTCCCTTCCAGCCCTAATGTCTATGAAATCTATGAAAGCTATGTTTTAAAGACAATATTGTCCATATTCAGCAATGGTTCACTCTATTCTTTTAGACTTTACAGCCCAGTTACTCTGCTGCTCAAGGGTTTTGATTCAGAATCACATTTGATTCTCATCACATTTCATATTTCAAAAGGGCACACTTGGCCAGTTAGAATAATAGAGTTTGTATTAGTAGACTCTACAGTAATAAGCAGGAAAATTTCCCTCTCTTCCTCAAGTGGACTAATAACCCTGACCTTTGTTATTAAATAGGGCTATGCGAGGCTTCAGACAGAGCTTTGGATCTGGAGAAGCTTCAGACACTTTGGGGTTCAAAGCAGCACATCCAGGTCGAAGCGCTGGCCTTGTTAGGCTTCCCAAAGTGGTTTGGAGTTTCTGAAAATCTTTGGAGCTGCCTCAGAGATCTGGCCGCAGCTTGAGGTTCAGTTCCCCCCAAACCCCTGCACCTATCTCCTTGAAACTTGATTGGCTTTGTGACCACCCCTGCAGTTTTGACCCCCACCCTGTGTTGTAACACACAGCTATGACATAAGTTTGTCTTTCAAGAATTTGGGGTACAGTTTCCCCCAAAGCCCCGCAACCGAACTTCTGGAAATTTGGCAGGTTTCATGCTCTCAGCAGAGGCCACCATCCCTGCAAGCTCATTGCCCATTATACCCCATGGCTGGATCTCCGAGGTGAATCAAGGCGGAAACCTGGTCCAGAGCTCTGGATCAGATCATGGCCATCTGAAGTGACCTGATCCAAATCTGGATCAGATCGCTGCCAACTCGCACAGGCCACTCCAAAGCTTCGAAGCCACTTCGGCCGGATTGAGGTGGAAACCTGGTCCGGACCTCCAGATCAGATCGTAGTCATCCAAGCAGCTGGATCCAAAGCTGGATCAGACCACTGCCAACTCACACAAGCCTGTTGTTAAATGGGCCTAAGATGCTAAACAAGAGTGAGATTTCTGTTTACAATGCCTAGTTCAGTAACATCATCCCAATTTTTTCCTAAAACCTACAAATCTGGCCTTAGAACTAAGGCAGTTTTCAAAAGCTTCCTTTCTCAAATCTGCAGACATGGTCTGCAGATGTCCTTAGACCAACACAGCTACAGCCTATACCTGCAACATATAAATCTTCATGTTTGCATCTGCAAAATGAACAGCAGGTGCAAAATTGGGTACTTGTATCTCTGACTCATTCAGTTGCAGATGCAAGAATCCAGATGCATATTTTGCAGGGACAAATTCTGCCAATAAAAAGAAGCTACTCTTCTCAGAAAGGCTGGCCCTAAATACATCCATTTTGTTCTATCTTCACTTCCCCCAACACGCCAGTCCATAAACCCCTCACTCTTCATCAATAGTGGCTGCTTCCAAGGTGATGTAGAGTAGAAGCACAGATCAGAAACCCTTAGAGATGGTCATTAGAGGCTATTATGCACATATACTCACTGCCATGCATGCATGGACATGCAGCCACAAAGAAAAAATGCCAGCTGATGACACATGGAAGGGTAAAACAATAGATAACCTATGTGGCAGCTTTTATTATGAACCTTTAGGACAGAATTCAAGCCCAACAGAATAAGATAAGGTGTGTCTCTTCCACAAAGGAACAAACACAATTATCTCCACTTATCTTACGTAGCAAAACCCCCAGTTTTTCTTTTTTCTTTTTTTATTTATTTTAAAATGCATTCCCTCCCCTTCCCCAACCATTTCTGACTTTTTCTCTCCCTCGCTATTCCCTATAGATAAGTATAAGTGAGCTAAGATATAAGATAAGCTTCAGCATTTTATTTTG
>NW_017728916.1:24058791-24062153 GCF_001723895.1 Crocodylus porosus
TGGCAGTAGGTCTAAAAATAGCTCCCTCTGAATGACTAAGCCATCAACACCAATACCTGGACCAACAACCCAGCCCTTGGAACCACCCTCAGCATTCAAGAAACAAAAGATGAGGCAACCCACCATTGTGCCAAGGCTGCACATGCTCAGTAAGAACACCTGGAACAGGACTGACATTGCCTGGACAGGCCCTCCCCATATGAAATCAGAGGTAGTCTGCCCCATAAAAGGGGTAGTGAAGACTGACTCCTTGGGATGCCCTCTCTATCTGGACCAGCACCATGCCACACCACCTATCTACCCAGAGGTCCTGCCGGCGACCCCCCTCTAGACAGCACCTACTAGACAAAGACCCCTTTCCAGCCTGTATAGGTAGCTATCACCCCCCATCCTCTCTTCAACCAAGGACTTGGACTCTGTTTCTCTTCCCTGCCTGGACTCCAGCCCTTCCACTGAGTCTCTTTCTCCTGCTGCCATTGTGTGTGTGTGTGTGTGTATGTGCATGCGCACATGCACACCAATAACTTCATGGGGCTGTGTAGCATGCTGTCTGTTTAATAAACCTGTTATTTGGACCCCTGAGTTGGGTTTTGCTTTACTATGGTTCAGCCCTGCTCCAATCTCTGCCCCTCGCCCCTCTAACTTCTGTGTCATTTCTCTCTCTCTTGCTTCTGGCTCACTGCCATCTCCAACACCTGCCCTGAGCTCCTCTCTGCCTCCAAACCCCCTGTTTCTTTGTTACAGTCTTATCCCCACTGCCTTTTCCCCTAAGCAACCAGGTTTCTGCCTCAGTTTCTTTCCTGGCTGACTCTTCCTTGCCACCACTTATCTGCAGCCCGCCTCCCCCCGCCCAATATCTCAGCTGTCTTCCTCAGTTTCCAGCCCCAAGCTCCCAAGTTTCTGTCTCTTGCTCTTTCCTGGCTGTCTCCTCCTCACCACCAGGCTTCTTTTTTTTTTCCCCTCCCATACACCAGTGACCTCAAGTAACCCTGGGGTCACTTGATCTTAAGTAAACCCAAGCCTCGGTTCCTCAGTCAGCTTCTCTCTAGTCCACTGTTTCTAATCCTGATTCAGGCAGCTTTCACTCCCTATACTTTAACTCTCTCTTTCTCATCTTAACCTTCCCCCAAGTATCCCAGGTACCTCAAGCACACATATACATACCGTACCATCCAAGTTAGGAACTTACCTATGTGTAGGTGGGTTGTATGCATGTGAACTGGTGAGTGTGTGTGTATATATATATATCATTGTGTGCATGATATACAAATTAGTGATCTGTGTATGTGTTCTGACTGTGTGGATATTGACAACTGATTTTTTTTTTCTAATTTTTAGTGTGTAGTGTGTATGTGCTTGAATTGGTGATAGGTACACATGTGCCTAGGCTGGTTTGGATGTGTATGTGCCTGAGCTGGTAGTGTGTGTGTGTGTGTATGCACCTAGTTGATTTGTGTGTTTGTATATGTGCAATTGTGTCACACCCTCCTGTCTAACAGCACAATATTGAGAACCTGAGAGTTGGCCTGACCCCATAGGGCAACACTTATTCCCCTGGAATGAGCCTAATGGTTATTGGGAAAGCTCTAATAAGCTAACCTCTTGACCACTGTCTATATATGACTTAAGTTCTCTCACTGAGAGAACTGGGTAATGGGGCAATAATCAAGGGGCTGCTTAATAGACAGTTTAGTCAGTATCAAGCATATAACAAACTACCACCTTTTAGTCTGCATTCTGATGTATTACTCAAAACAGTAGATAATAAGTTACTTACCAACCCCTTTCCAGTGAGGCAGGGTCCCCCCAAATCCCAGGCAGGGCCCCCCCTTGCCCGGGAGTAATTTAGACTCAGCAGTGGGCCCATTGCACATGTGCATAGTTTAAAAGGGCCTGCTAACAGAAAAAAACCCCAGTCAGGCTCCAGGAGTGGCGCAAGACATGCGAGTGAAAGCCCGCTGCACCCCTGCACCTCAAAGCCCCCTAGTGACCTCCAAACTGCTGTGGAGCACCCCTGCTGACCCCCAGCAGCAGCCAGAGGTGGGAGGGACTAGCCCCGGCCTAGCTGTGGGGAGGCAGCTAAGCCAGAGCTGAGGAGGGTCTCACCCTGCCCCGGCCCCTACTTTGCCCAGCCCTCCATGGAGCTGAGCAAACAGGCTGTGCAAACAGGCGCTTGTCTGCCCAGCACAAAAATTAGTGTGGGAGTTTGCATAGGAGGGAACACGTGAGGGTCCGAGGCCCTGCCTGTGAACCCCCTTTGGTAGGCATTCCCAGCTGTAGCTGGCATACCAGCAGCATGCCACGGATGGGCACATGCTGTATCCCAAGGGTCCCCTTGGGGTCTGCATTCCCCCTGCCAGCACCTCTGAGGCCTCCACCCAGATGGAGCCTATGGTTCCAGGCTCCACACAGATGGAGCCTCTGGCTCTCAGCTGCGGGGGCTGCCTGTCACTTTTTCAGGCTCTGGGGTCTGGGATCATGGCCACCTCCCCTTGTGAGGTCTGCTCCCTTTTGGGGTCTTTGGAGCACCAGCTGGAAAGGCTTCAGGCCACAGTCCAGAGACTGCGTGCCATCTGGAACTATGAGCAGCAGGTCAACTCCTACTGCCAGGTTCTTCACCCCCAGGAGATGCAGGGTTGACCACGGTCACCTTCCAGGACTGGGAAGGACTCGAGGACCTCCCATGCTGTCCAGCCCAGATGTACACCCAATGGAAAGGAGGAGCCATCACCAAGGAGAATTATTCCTCCATTGCTCAAGATTGTAGAGGGGCTGTTAGGAAGGCTAAGGCAGAAATGGAACTGGGACTAGCGACCCAGATCAGAGATAACAAGAAGTCCTTTTTTAAATACATAGGGGGTAAAAAGAAGGTACCAAGTAATGTGGGGCAGGACAGGCTTGGTAATCTGGTAGTAGCACCAGACGGCAAAGCTAATCTCTTTAACAGATTCTTTGCTTCCATTTTTCTGAGCAGAGACAGGGACATCCCCCCCACTTGGATTCTGGACAAACCCAGAGGAGGCACAGCCAGGCCTGGAGTCGTGAGGACGTAGTCAAGGAATTTCTGGAGGGACTAGAGATGTTCAAATCAGCAGGTCCTGATGATCTCCACCCCAAAGTGCTAAGGGAATTGGCAGAGGTCATTGTGGGACCCCTAGCACAGCTTTACAAGCACTTGTGGTGCTCTGGCGAGGTGCCAGAGGACTGGAAAAGGGCCAATGTAGTCCCCATTTTCAAAAAAGGGAGGAAAGAGGACCCAGGAAACTATAGGCCCATTAGTCTTACCTTGGTCCTGGGGAAGCTCTTTGAGAAAATTATCCAGGAGCACATCTGCAAGGGACCAGCAGGGGAGATTATGCTTA
>NW_017728916.1:24062253-24090075 GCF_001723895.1 Crocodylus porosus
AGGTCCCTTCTGACCCTACCAACTATGAAACTATGAAACTACCTAGACATCTCATTGGAACAGCGCTTGGCCAAATCCAGGTGATCTCAAAGCTTTCTCTCATGCGTGGATGAGCTCTATCTGACAGAAGAATCTACAGGCCAACGAGAGGTAAAGAGCTGCTCAACCTGGTACTGGCAACCAGGGACGACCTAATCAGTGACCTAATGATCAAAGGGAAGCTGGGTGACAGTGACCTTAAGCTGATCACCTTCACCATCCACCGTAAAGCTGGCAAGTCAGTCAGCAATACAGAAGTCCTCGACTTCAGGAAAGCTGACTTCAACAAGCTAAGGAGGCTTGTCAGTGAGACCCTGAGGACCACAACCCAAAGGGGAAGGGAGTCCAGGATGAGTGGTTGCTCCTTAAGGGAACAATCCTGGATCCGCAAGCAAAATCTATCCTGTCTCAGAGGAAAGGCAGCAAAAGGGCACAGCAGCCCCCTTGGCTCTCGAGGGAACTAGCGGACCTCCTGTGTCTTAAAAGAAAGGCCTACAAAGGATGGAGGACTGGATCCACCTCCAAGGAGGAATACTCTCCACTAGTCCAGACCTGCAGAGAGTGAACCAGGAAAGCCAAGGTTGTGATGAAATTCCAGCTAGCTACAAATATCAAGGACAATAAAAAGTCCTTTTTTAGATATGTGGGGAGCCATAAGAAAAGCAAGGACAACGTTGAATTCCTGCTAAACCAAATGGGACAACTGACAACTGACACCCAGGAAAAAGAAAACTTCCTAAATGGGTACTTTGCATCAGTTTTTCATCAGTCCCATGGGACACCCCTGCCCACTACAGAACAGGGAGGCCTGGGTGAGGGAGATTCCTTACCCTCCATCAAAGCTGACCTCATGAAGGAACACCTTGAGAGGCTGGATACCTTTAAGACAGCCAGCCCTGACAGTTTACACCCGAGGGTACTCAAGGAGCTGGCAAGCATCATAGCTCAGACTTGGCATGGATCTTTGAGAACTCCTGGTGCTCTAGCAAAGTGCCCGCGGACTGGAAGGAGGCCAATGTGGTGCCTATCTTGAAGAACGGGAGGAAAGTGGATCCGGAAAACTACAGGCCCATCAGCCTGACCTCTGTCCCGGGGAAGGTCTTGGAAAAGATTATCAAAGAGGCTATCCTTACCAGACTGACTGATGGCAACATCTTGAGGGATAGCCAGCATGGGTTTGTTGTGGGTAGGTCTTGCTTGACCAATCTCATTTCCTTTTATGACGAGGTGACCTATCACCTGGACAAGGGAGAAGATATTGATGTCGTATATCTTGACTTTAAAAAAGCCTTCGATCTGGTATCCCATGATCACCTCTTGGCAAAACTGGCTAACAGTGGCCTCAGCCTCACCATGATCCACTGGTTGGGGAACTGACTCTGTGATAGGACCCAGAGGGTGGTGGTTGACAGAAGTCAGTCGTTGTGGTGCCCTGTGACCAGTGGCGTACCTCAAAGCTCTCTCCAAGGGCAAATACTATTTAACATTTTCATTAATGGTGTCAAAAGTGGACTAGCCAAGTTCACCGACAACACCAAACTCTGGGGTAAAGCATCCACACCTGAGGACAGGAGGGTGATTCAGGCTGACCTGAACAGGCTCAGGAAATGGGCAGATGAGAACCTGATGGTGTTTAACACTGAAAAATGCAAGGTTTTCCACCTTGGGAGGAAAAACCTGCAGCATGCTTATAGGCTCGGCAGTGCAATGCTGGCTAGCACTTCAGACAAAAGGGACTTGGGAGCCATGATTGACCACAAGATGAACATGAGCCTTCAATGTGATGCTGCAGATAGTAAAGCAAGCAAAACACTGGCTTGCAGCCACAGATGCTTCTCAAGCAAATCCCAGGACATCATTCTCCAGTTGTACTCGGCCTTGGTGAGACTGCAGCTGGAGTACCGCATCCAGTTTTGGGCTCCACCATTCAAAAAGTATGTGGAGAAGCTTGAGAGAGTGCAGAGGAGAGCCATGCAAATGATCAGAGGTCAGGAAAACAGACCTTATGATGAGAGGCTGAGAGCCATGGGACTCTTCAGCCTGGAAAAGCGCAGTCTCAGGGGTGATCTGATGGCCACTTACAAGTTTATCGAGGTGCTCACCAGGATCTGGGGGAACCAGAGAGCCCCAAGGGATGACAAGGTTGAACGGTCACAAACTCCTTCATGATCATTTCAGGCTGGACATAAGGAAGAACTTCTTTACTGTCTGAGCCCCCAGGCTTTGGAATAGACTGACTCTGGAGGTGGTTCAAGCACCTACTTTGAATGCCTTCAAGAGGCATTTGGATGTTTATCTTGCTGGGATCCTATGATCCCTGCTGACTTCCTGCCCCAGGGGCGGGGGGCTGGACTCGATGATCCTCCAGGATCCCTTCCAACCCTAGTGTCTATGAAATCTATGAAGTGTCAATTATCTGACCAATCCCTACCAAAAGTATGACACTGAAATAGTATGTCAGTAGTAGGTGCCCAAGATGGCAAATTGGCATACTACATAAAGTGAAAACTTACCAAGATGTTTGAAATTAGATGCAATGTTTATTGGCAGGTCCAGTCTGTGCTAGGGAAAATGGAAAATACTGGACAAAGCTGAATATCTGAAGCTGAATGTTTCCATCCTTTGCCAAATGTGTTGATACAGAAAATGCCTGAAATCCAAATGTTTAAAGGACAATAAGGAGCTAAGCGAAAAGGATCAGATTTACCTTAAGGACTAGCAAAAGTCACGGCAGGGGTGGTCCCTTAGCCTACAGAAGCTTATGCCTCTCTAAACCAGTTAGTCTCTAACCTTATGTAAAGACATTAACATTTAGATCAACCTAAATAGGGTTAGGTTGATCTTATCACTGATCTGTGCAGATGTTTGAGAAGGTTAGATGGGGCAAAAAATGGCTGGCCTGAGCTAAATTAGTTCATCTGAGAAGGTGAACTAAGACAGGGAATGCATTAGCCTGATCCACTGAATATCTGTGTATATTCGGAGCACAGCCCTGGAGCTGAGAAAGTCCAGCTGCTCACTCAAGCCCTGGGGATGAACTTCTTCCTACTCCCTTGACCCTGACTTGGCTATTTTCATCCTGCTGACTCTTCCACCCCAAAGTGAACAACTCCCCTATAGACCCACTATCCTCTTTCCTCTCCACAGACCCACCAGCTCCCTCCCAGACCTGCCAACTAAGGCTGTGTGGAGCTTTGGTCACTGATTCAATTCGGCAGAGGTTTAGCCCGATTTGGTAGCTGAATCTCTGAATCTAAATCTAATCAGATTTAATCTTTTCAAATTGAATCACAACCCTCTGAATCGTTTCGGAGAGGTTCAATGACTTGGACATAGACACAGCTTTAAATGTTTTTTCTACATACCTCAGGGTACCAGGCGGAGACCTGTTTTCACCCTACTCACCCAGATTTCGGTACTGGTTCACAAAACTATCTTAATTAGTGCATAAGCATGTGCTTGAGTGCTGTACTGAGTATAAACAGATTTCACTGAAGAACATGCGTATTTTTCTTTCCCAAGTCAGGGCCCCAAATCCAAAATAACTGCAATAAACTTACACTGATGAGAGATAAAAATCTACTTGCTCCATGTAAACATTTAGCATTGCTTGTATATTTTTTATGTTTACTGGTCTCACTCCATTGGGTGCATGGTGCTGTGTACAGAAAAACAAGACGGATCCTGTGCACAAAAGCTTCTACTCTTTTACTTCTTACCATCCCATTCTGTTATTATTTCCTTTCTCTCTTTCTCACCACTCTTCTGCTTTTCTTACATCACTTCTATGCTTTTCTTCTACTTTTATCTGGCATTCCAGGACCTATTTTCCTTCCCCTTGCCGCCTTTGAAATTATTGGGCTCTTCAGG
Source organism: Crocodylus porosus (assembly GCF_001723895.1). NCBI lineage: Eukaryota > Metazoa > Chordata > Crocodylia > Crocodylidae > Crocodylus > Crocodylus porosus. The sequence continues at coordinate 24,066,163 of NW_017728916.1, forward strand.
AAGCACTACTTTCTAGTGGGTGGAGTTCTGTAAGCATTAGAAAGGAGGGACAGTCTGGCACCTACTCAAATGCACATTTAAACAATGGGCCTGCCAAAGCCAGAAAATTACAGAGCACTGAGAAAATTGTTGAGCAGTGTGCAAATTGTGGAATCCACAATTTCATTGCACTTGCAATTTTCTGATGGCAACGCTTATTATTGCCAGCCTTGGAGTAAGGGAATGGTTTAAGAATGAGAGCTAAACCTGAGACCACCAGTTCTGTTAAACATCATGTTTCATAAAGAAAAGCTGTATTCAAATCTCCTTAGCATTAGTGTTCAAAAACTTAACTCCCTCTGAAAGAAAGCTCACAGACACAGCACCCAAACCAGGATCAGCAAAACCAGGAGCCCTCCTCAGATCTGTGTGTGCAGCACAGCATTTGGTGGAAAGATACATACCAATCTGGGACTGTAACAAAGAGTTAATTGCTTCACTGCTGTTAGGGTTATTGTTGCTTTGCTCCATATAGCACATAAGCAAGCCAGCGGTGTAACCCTTATTGTAGGCAATTCTTAATTTCAAACAGGGTATCAGAATGAGAAAAACAAAAACAAAAAAGAAAGAATGAAGAAAAGAAAGAAAAGAGGATGATTCCATGGCCTATTTGAATAGCATCTTTAAAAAAATATTTTTTCCTGTGCAAAGTTGTTACTGCATTTTCATTAAAAGAAGAGGAAAAGCACTTGCAGTTGTCCAATGCCTGGCACTCATGACATGTGGAGTCTGCATAAACAAATCACTTACAGAACTAAAAACCAAACTGTCACTACTCACCACTCCTTAAGTTTGGTGAAATATCCAATCAGTCTCAGTGGGGTTTTTTCAAGAGGAAGAATTAAAAGGAAAAAAAACCACCACACATACACATGCACACACACAGCACATTCCCATAATGAGGGGTCTAAAAATGCCCCACTCATTGATGCAAAATTACAGTTATTGTTTATCCTCCTTCTACTTCACACAGCTTTATACAATACACACCGCAAAAAATACAAGCAAACAACCGACACATTAGTTAAGAGACCTTCCATTTTACTTTGGCAGTTCATGATAATGGAATTTAATTGTGGAAAAAGCTGAATAATTTTAGCTGAATGTCATTTGGTTCATTCAAACTGGGAATCAGGGACATTTTTAACAAAGGTTTTCAAACTTCTTTTGAAATCAGGAAGCTGCTGTGCACAGATAAGGGGAGAGGTTTGAGGATTCTCTATCAGAAATTTCAAGGTTTTTTCCATCTGCTTTTTCACATTAACTGGTAATTATCCAGAAAGGCACATAATAGTGCAGAAATGACAGAAGCTGACAAAGGTTTTCCTAAGATATGTAAATTGTCAGTGATAGGCAAGGTGCAACAGAAAGGCTTTCTACAGCACAATTATTTATGCCAGTTTCATTTGCTTTTAGGTAGCAATGATGGCATGCTACACGGCAGCTTCTTATCATATGCACTGCACATTAGCTTCAGTACCAGGCACTAAGAAAATATGGTAAAAAATGTAGCTTTAAGGTTGGTGGTCTTCTGACTCGGTATTTTATGTATGTAGGAGAAGTCTTGTTTATTTTTAAGAACCCTCTCCTTCATTTCTCCTCCTAAATAAATAAAAAATAACCCCTTTAATATAGAAAATAGTGTCTTATATGTTTTATATATATGTGATATATATAGTCTACATTTCTGATAGCTCTATTATTTTAGGTATGGTGAATTTAAAGAGGCATTCAGCAGTCTGTAGATTAAATTAGCTAGCCATTTTAACTGACTGTATATTTTCTGCAAATAGGTGGGTCCATTAGAGATGTTGGGATCAACTGGTCCAGGTGAAGAGCAAGACCATCACTGTAAAATTCTCCTCTGCTCTTCTGTATCCTGTTTTTCAAAACCCCATGATGGAACATTTGGTATGTACTGCTATTCTATTTGTTTTTAAAAATTAATACTTTTCTGATAACTTTTATACATGTTTACAAGCAACATGCTCCAAAAATAAATCTCACTGGTTTCAGGTTCTCTTCTTTATATGGGCAAAAGAATGCAGCCCTTCATATGTCAGCTAACAATACACTGTAGAGCTACTAGATTGTGATGACATAAAGGTGAGCTATAAGTTTTGAACTGTACTTTCTACATGGGCTATGTAAGGTTTTGTCTGAACTGCATCATGTAAAAGTAGAGGTGGATAGAATGAAACCTGGACAAGAACCCCCTTCCAGAATGAGATATTGAAGTTGATAAGCTCTTTTGGAAGGTTATTTTTTATTTAAGTAAATACAGCAGAAAGGGAAGGCTGGTGGAAGAGTTTGGCATCCTTTCCCCAGTGGCTGATCAGTACTACCTTATCATGGTAGAAAACATGTGTAATTCACCTTGCCTGTTAAGTGATGTGTTGTGCATGTGGGGAAATTCCTTCCTGACCCCTGCAGGGACCAGTTCATACCCAGAAGCATCGAGTTTAATTAACCTTTTCTGAGTGTGCAACTTCAGTTGTTAAATATAATATGTTACAATATCTGACAGATGAGCAGCTGCTGTATATCAATCTAAGAATATTGATTTATCATAATGTGAATATTTTACGTGATGTGGTCAGTGAGATTAAGTTACTGTCTAGCTATGGTAGGTTATTACAAATGCCTTCATGATTGTATTCATCTAATTTATCAAGGGACTGTGAGATAAGCATTTCAGGCACAAACATAAAAGGCAAGGAGGGCAGCTATTAGCTTTAAAGAACATGTCTTCTCTCTCGGGCCTTGTTTTTCCATACCAGGAGCCCAGAGAGCAAAAGAATAGTAAATATTATAAAAGTCTTTTGAGGGGAACAAAGGAGGCCTGTTGCCAGAACTCATCAAAAGAAATAGGCTAAAACACAGAGAGAGGTACTGTGGAAGAGTCTATAGGCAGTTAATCTACTGGGAACTCCATGCAGAACATAATTAAAGATCTGGTAAACTATGGATGTAGTCTGTTTATTGTTTTCAAGGTATGTTTTCTCTTAAATGCTTTTGTTTAAAAGAAATAATATTTTGGGTTAAGGTGGCTAAATGATCGAATTCTTTCCGCTGATATTGTCCCAGAAGGAACAGAATGGCAGGAGCTAGAACTAAGTCACAATTGCTGAGGTATATTATAGCTGAGAGTGGTTTGAAAGTGCATGAATCACATAAGTCCACACAGAGAAACAAGAACCAGCTAGCAGCCCAAGACCTAGGGAGGATGTGATGAGACACCAGGAGGGTCAGAGGTGTAGTCCACTTAGAAATTGTGATGCATGGCCCAACCCTTTCTAAAGAATGGAGGATGCTCTTATGATTGTATCAACTTTTTATTTACAGCTGCTAACTAAGTCTTGCTTTCCTTTCTTCTTCTTAAAAACCTCCAAGGATGGAGATGCCACAGTCTCTCCGGGTAACCTAATCCAGCGCTTTACTACCTTCCTAGTGAGAAAGATTTTCCTAATACAGTAAAAGCTCTGTTATCTGGCATCCCCTGAAAATGGGGGATGCCAGATAACAAAATATGCCGGTTAATTGAGTGGCCCCAGCCGCCACTTCTCCAGCCATGTCCAGGGCGTCTTCCCGCAGCATCGCCATCCCTTCTGCCACATCGCTGCCCATCCTGCGGGAGACAGGCCCTACACAGCCCCACACAGCCTGTTATGCCCCCAAGCTGTGGGGGCTTGGCAGCACAGGCTGCTTTGCCCCCAGCCATGGGGACTCAGAGAAATGGGAAGTGCCATGGTGGGCACTTCCAGTCTCACTTTATCTTACAAGCCAGCATGCCAGATAGCAGAGCATGCTGGCTTGTAAGATGCTGGGTAGCTCAGCTTTTACTGTATATAACTTAAACTTCCCTTGCTGCAACTTTAGACCATTGCTCCTTGTTCTGTCATCTGCCACCACTGAGAAAAGTGAGAACAACAGAGAGACTATGTTTGTTTCTCTCTATATAGCATTTTATGGAGCTGTATGTGGAGAATGCAATATAAAAATATAATTAGTCACCTATGCCACTGGAAAGTAATCAAAGAATTTCAAATGCGCTGACCCAAGTCCTGATGTGGATTGGTTCATAGCCCATTAAAAGGTCCTGGCCCATTTGTCCTCTTCCTGGGCCGTCTCTACTACCTCAGAAATCTCACCTTCACCCCTTGCAGTCATGGGCAGGAAGGGTCCAGGCTATGCATATTCTAATTTTAGTGGCGACTCATGCTGTCTGTACAGAGCCTGTAGATGACAGGCTGAGATCAAAATGTGTGATTGTATATGCAAACAGATATATACTGAGCTAAGAAAGTTGTATACTGAGCTAAGAAAGTTGCCTGTTAAGTAATGGCTGCAAGGAGTTGCACAAACCTGTCGGGGGTTGGAGCAGGGGGGTTGTTTGGGAGGGGTTTGCTAAAAAAAGTACATCAGAGTATAAGCATCTAGCAAAATATTAGAATGGAGTCTACCAGATCTTGCAGTCTGCTAGAAAAGTACAGAGTACTTGTCCTGCAAGTGTTCACAACTGAATATACAGACTTCAGAGAGGCTGGTTTTACACACTCCTGCAATCCAGCTCTTTCAATACTGATCTGGAGGTACCAGCCCTAAGCTAAGAGAACACTTCATTTTTCTGTATCCATTTGGTCCTCAAACTGCTAGAAAAGGTTCCAATGAGAAGCAATTATGATGGCTGTGTAAAGTGATTTACACATGCAAGAAGTAGATGATCACTAACAAATGATAAAAAAAAAACCCCTAACAGCCAGGTGAAGATTACAAATGTTGGTTTCTTTTGACTTGGTCTGGTTTCAGACTGTTCCCTTACAGTCAAAATTAGAATTGTGGAAATATTGAACAAGTGAAATGTACTTGACATATTAATGGAAACAGTATGAAGAACAAATAACAGGGCAGTGCCTGAAAGAACCCCTAAATTCTTTACCTCTAATGCTGGGGGGGGAGGGAAGGGGAGCATTTCAGGAAAGTTTAATGTGAAACTTCCAACTAATTTTCTTTTAATAACCATGTGGTATTTATTTAACTTCTTATATCCGCCTGCATTTAAATAAATGTGTAGTTTGGCATGTTCTTGAGCTATAAACTAAAATGTTACCTAATATCCTCAAAATGGTCAACAAGGGCACCTAGACACATGTGCCTTGTTCTGCAAACTGAATAAACCTGTTGGTCATGGACTTTTTCGGTAAAAACTGCCAACCAGAAGATTTCATTGGAACTGTCAAAGAAATCCATCATCGCTTTCCTTGCTTAGCTAAGGCACAGAGGCATCCAATACTCTGTAGCCGTTGGAAAGTCTCTAAAACAACATATTAGAGTTGTTAGGAGTCTTAAGGTAGAATTTCAAGACCAGATTCTCAGCAGGTGCCAATTGGCGAAGCTTCATGGAAGTCCATGGAGCTACATTGGTTTATACTGTCTCAGGATCTGGATCTGCCTATATTGTTCTTTAGCTAGACTCCAGAAGTAACAACAGGTTCTGCATAATTAACCTCTTCTCCATAAAATTCAAGGACTAGACATTATGGTTTTGGTAAATAAATAGAAGTTGATTTAAAATATCATAATCATTCTGGAGCCCTTTAAGGCAGTTACTTGGGAGGTCAGGTCAGAGGTAGAGTTCTTGAGCCAGACTCTCTCTCATATTCAGTATTAATCCTGGGTCTTTAAGTTCCCAGCTACTGCCTCTTGGCTGGCTACCCTGGCTATATTTAAACATCTTGTACAATTACTGCTTCCACTGATGGCAATCAGTCTGCTGCAGTCCATTGTCAGTGTATCAATCAAAAAGAGAAAAAGTGCTTTAGTCAAAAGTCCTGTTAAAACTTGATTGCTTAAATTGAAAAAAAAACCCCAAATCTTAATTTGTCTCTATGAAAAAATTTAAATGTGTCTATGTAACTCACCATGAAAAAATTTCAGAGAATAAAATAATAGGTATAAAATCAGGATATTTGCTCTTCTCTAGCACCTTCCATTCAAGAAGGTCAAGATACTTTATGACCAGTAAAATCTATCTCACCCCAACCCAGTGAGGTAGGGAAGTGTGTAGTTCCATTTTACAGATGAAAACTGATAATGAGTCAGTAACAGCTCATGTTTCTCAATTCTCATTTTGTTCTTTAGGTCCTTTTCTAAGTGCAGTATTCAGGAAAACAAAGTGGAACTGAACCTCATAACTCATAGATTTACCTTCTTCTTCTCTCTCTGCCCCTTCCACTGTAAGTTGTCCAAGGCTAGGGACAGAAATTACATATAAGTTGGTATAAGTGCTTGGAAATTGGTTCAAATCTGTAACACAACGGAAGTACAGTCCAGATAAACCACTTTCAAAATGGCCAAAACTCATTTAAGATACACCTGGATGGATGTATTATTAGACTTAACTGATTTAGGTTAAATCAATTTATTGAACTTCTGTCCCAGATCCCCTCCAGATGCAAGTTAACTCATTGTCTCACAGCATCCCAGGTTTGCACCTCCCCTGCCAGCCCTGCCTTGTAAGGTGGGTGGACTAGCCTTGGTCCAAGCTGCTTCAGGGAGGCATGCTCTAGCACCCCCCAGCATCTGGCCTGGGCCGCTGCAGGAATGTGGCTACATTTCTGGAATCAAACATGAAAGTCTGTTCACTTATTTATTAGTTCAATCTCCTTATCTTAGACTTACCTACAAAGATTGAACTCATTTAGCCTTGGACTTTTTGACTGTCTGTTCTTAACCCTAGTTGCTACTTATATTCAGCTGAAAAAGAACTCACTGAGCTCCAATCAAAACATCAGCAAATGGCCTATTTTGAGGCCAGTATTTTGACACAAAGTGGAATGTTTTGTGGGGTTGAGGTAAACTCACCAGATGTAAGTGTTCAGTATTACCCTGCAAAGTAACTTAAATTCAGAGCAGCCTAAAGTTTCTCCCTCCCTTGGCAACCACTCTGGTTGAAGTTTCCTCAATGTGGAAATCATTGCAAGTCTGACCATTGATTTAAATGTAGTTTGGATTAGAAACATACAGGGTGCACCTACACGAGACGCTACTGCACAGTAGTGCTGATGGGCACTAACCGTGACTCACTGATATTGCACAGTAGCATCTGAAAAAAATTGTGCAGAGATGTTACCACACAGTAACACCAGTACTAAATGACTTCACAGTAACAACTGCGCAGTCCGCTGCTCATGTAGACATGGCCACAGTGTATGTCATTAGATATTGTTGTAGGACCTATGCTATGTTTAGTCCAAGGAATACCTTGACCTGATGTAATGTCAAAAAAAGCAGTTTTCTATTAGGGGTTTTTTCTTGTTTATATATAATCTGCTTCTTCTGTATAAAATTTAAATCACAACAGTGCTAATTAAAGAAAATATTTTCCAAGAGTATTATAGGTATGTCATCCAGCACTTAAGTAAAGCAGCAGCCACATTTTACATGAAATGGAATAAATTTCAAATTTGCAGTGAAATGCAAAAATGTGCACATTTTTTATTTTTATTTATGTTTTTGTTGTTGCAAATATTTCACTCCCTCTGCAGTCAGTGTTATGCAATTGCAAAAACACCAGCAGAATTTCTGATGCATCTTGGTTTCTGATGTAAAAAAAAGAGACTGCTGGAACAACAGAATTTTATACTGTTCTCTGGAAGCTATTCCATTCCAAAAAAGCATGAGCATCAGAAACCTATCTAAAAAGACTAAAGCATTAAAGAATAATATTATATAGAAGCAGGTTTCAGGGAGTAGCTGTTTTCTAAACTTTGACCTTGCAATATCCTGCAACAGATCTTCATGTCGTCATGAACATTCTGGCTTTTGTTGCTGCTGCACCATTCAATCAGTCCCAGTGAAACGCTGCAGCTGACATATTGTCACGTAATGGACCCTACCATTTTACTGGGATGAAAACAGTGAATCAGCTCTGAGAGATTTTCAGCATAATTGTGGGAGGCTTGATTTGATGACTTTTTTATTTTAGAAAGAAAACATACAGAGATGGTAAACCAATCTTTTATAATTCAGAAGGCAAACTGTAAGCAGCTTAAAATATCAAGCCCCTAAAAGTTTAAAGCCTAAATACTGAATGTCAAATGACCAGGACACATAGGTGTTACAGGTTTTGATGAAAACTTGGCAGGAAAAACATTATAGAGGTTATTTTACACACACATATCATATATATATATATATATATATATATATATATATATATAATGTCACAAGAGGTATTACTGCACTGGTGTTTCCTCTGCTATAAACCCTGGACTATTCTTGAATACACACACAAATGCAGTCGGAACATCAAATGGCAGATCACATAAAAATGACATTCCTTTGCAGACTAGCTTATGTATAGTTTAGCATCTAATCAGCCCTGGATTTGCTTCTTACCTGCAGCATGGTAAATGACGTCAAAGACAAGTCTGTATCTCTTCTGTTCTGTGCAGTCAAACAGGTTGTCAGTGAAGGAAAAGGAGAAAGAATTTTCAATTACACGGCCTCTTTAGATCTGACACAATAATATATCAAGCATTTTCTTTGACTGCCTAGGAAATAAATGTGCAGAATTTTTGTTGACACAATTGGCAGCTGTGTACCTTAAACACTCATTTCTACCAAAATGTCTGTTTTGTCTCCTAACTGGATGGGTTTTGTCTGAGTTTGCTTAGTGCTCTCAGTAGCTGTTTATGCAAGATGTGCCTCTGTCTACTTTATTTTTGATACATTTTAAATGTATTTTTCCATAACCTTTCTTTTTAGCTTGCATGCTTTTCCTGTAGTCACATGATTGTGTAAGATCACTGATTCTGAAATCTATGTTTATTTTAATTATGCGACATATATCACATAAGGAGAAGTAATGAAACAGCAAAGCCCAAATGTTCTAACACATAAAATTAATAAAGGAAAGTGAGAGATCACAAATAAGCTATGAAATTGCAGTAACTCACCAAATAGCAGGCTGACCATGTTCATACTCCAGTCAAAGGGAGCTTTGCTTTCACTAGGATAAAGTAAGGATAATATTTAATATGTAAATAAAATTTACATTCATAAATCTCAAAGTGTTTTATAAATGTGGGTAAATAGTTCCATTTTGTAGATGTGGAAAGTTAGCCACAGAGTTAAGTGACTTATACCAGATCATTAGTAAATTAATGACAGGGTCAGGTGTGGAAACCAGGTCTCCTGACTGAGCTTGGTGACTTCTCCAGTGAAACAGACCTTAAGGATTTTCTTGAAGTGGAAAATCTTTTCTGTAAACAGATGCCTAAAGAAAACCACAGACTGAGATCCAACTCTCTGCTGAATCATTGACCATGAGTCTTAGTAGAGCCACCAAATATATGCTGCATCTCTCACACACAGAAAGCAAGAATTCCTCTACTACTGTGAATCACCAACCAGGTGTCTGGCCCTGCAGTGTGGAAATGTAACACTGGTCAGAAATTCTCCTGAAAATATCTATCCTTCAAAGGTCGGGAATTCATCATCATCAAAATGTTTGGGGAGACCATCTGATTTTGACAAACCCAGATAAAGTTTTATGCTGCTATAGCCCACAGAAAACTTTCTCAGGCCTCCCCTTCACCGATGGTAATAGGCAGTACCATCAACCAAAAAAATTCTTTGTTTTAATCCTATTCTCCCCATCTTTCTCTCTCTCTCAAACAATCCTCTAATGCAATCCAGTAAATGGGGAGGGGTATAGGGGGAGAAGACACTTACTTCAGTATTTAAAAAGGGAGGCTTCACTAACAAATAAGGAAACCCTAAGAATTTGAACTGGAAAAAACACTGTATGTGATTAATATCCCAGAATAAATCGAGCAAAAGAAAAAATCGTAATGAAAATGAGGGCTGAGGTGAGAAACGGAATGCCAGGCATGGCAGGAAAACTGTTTTTTGAAACTGCTGAGTTTTTATCAGGCATTCAGACAGTCTCTGCACCATATTTCCACTCTTTATTTTTACAGTGTATTCATCATATGATAGATTTGTCCAATTTAAGATGAAATATTTCAGAAAACCTTCTGTTTTCTAGAGCTATTTCAGCAATATTGTATGTAACGTGCATGTCTGTCAGGCCTCAAAAGAGGGCTTTAGGTGATCTGATTTTAAAATATTGCTTTCTCTTTCATTGGTTGTAGCTGATGGGGGTAATACAAGCAAGATTTTGCCTTATATGCACAATTGTGAAGGTTTCTGAAATAGGATAATTTTCAAAATATGAATTAGCTTTCTGATATTAAATACTTTATTTTTAGCAACAGAAAGGATTGACAACCCCCCTGAAATTGTTCAGTTAACATCCATGGGAATTTTATTATGAATTCAGTTTATCTTGTAAGTCTTTTGCCATTCACTTCCATGGCTGCTCTGTTTCAAGCCCACTGACTGAAATGTTCCTATATTAAGGCAGTGGGGCCAACCTTTTAGGCAGGCATGCCACAAATTAGCCTTGCACCCACGTTGAGTGCCACTCCAATCCATTTCCCTTACCCTATCTACTCCCTGCCCCTTGCTCCCTGACTAATCTGATGCTCTGTTTTCTTCTCCCTGCCCTATCTGCCACTGTGCTGTTGTCCCCTCCTCAACCTGCCACATGCCATACCTAGTGGCTGCCCATGACACAGGCTGGCCACCTCTAGATTAAGACATAGGCATTCAATGTTTCTATGGCTGGGGATTCTTATTTCATCAGAACTTCAGATGTCATATTTAAATTAAATGCTTTCTAACTCTCCTAGTTATGCAGAAAAGCTCAAAAAGTAAAACACATTGAAGAAGGGCTGGCCGACTCTAGAGACAACCTGAAACAGTAGCTCTCAGAAGCATGATCTACCTCAACACCCCTTCTCCCCCCAAATAAGACATACACCTTCTGGGAAGGCAGAGTAAAGACAAAAGGATGTTTCCAGAGTCATTATTGAATGCAGATATATGGAGTAGAGTCAGAGTCTAGGCTTCAGTGTCACTCTCTCCTTGTAAGCTCCAAAGCTCAAGATTTATTCCTATCACAGCTGCTGCCCAATTGACAGCAGCTTTTGGCTGAGCAGCCAATTCAACAGAGACTGTGACAGGGACAAAACTTTGCTCTGGAGGTTACAAGGAAAGCTATAGTAACCTGAGCCACAAACTCTACTCCATGAAATGAGGAAGGGAAGGGAAAGAAAGGCAGCACTGCCACCAGCAGCCATTGTAGCATCCTCACACCTCCATTTTGGCACAGAAATCAGCTGCAGACTAAATTCTGGAGGAAGGTGGATTTGAGAGTAAATAGGTATTATCCCCATGGCCCATTCCTATGGAGAGCACCCGTCCCACAACAGCAGACAGAAGGAAATAAGCAATCAGATACACACCGCCTGCTAGGCTAAGTATCAAGAACCCCCTGCTACAAACTCATATCTATTTGCTCACAGAGCAGAGGCAATTTTTACTGCTGGCTTGCTCTCTAGGAAGGCAGAATCCTACCACCACTCTTCCAAGTGGGTATGGCTATGATCTACTTAAGGCCTTGATCACTTTGATCCTGTCTTGTTCATGGAAACTAACTGTTAAGTAAATAATAGAGAAGGTTCCCAGGTAACCAGTTTTACAATCATAAGTTGGAGTATTCAAAAGAGACAATAGATCCTAGGAGAGGTACATACTCCCTGAGAAAACAGAAAAAAATATCATATGGGCCATGTAACCAATCATAATTAACCAATTAAAAGCTAGAATTTTGACTATGAAGTATTGCAACAAAGTACTCAAGTTCCATCTACAGACAGACTTATTCAGCAAAATTATTAAGTCAATAAGTGTGAATAATGTGAATAATCAGTTCATACAAGAAACCTGTAAGCTGAAAAGGAGGTGAAATTTTCCTTGGATAAATTATTCACTTCAAATTATTCACAGATTCACAGAAATTTATGGCTGGAAGAGACCTCGTGAGATCATCAGGGCCAGCTCCCTGGCTCTGGGCAGGAAAGACTATTGGGGTCAAATAACCCCAGCAAGGTGTGCATCAAGTCTCCTTCTGAAGAGCTCCAGAGTAGGTGCCTGCACCACCACTGCTGGGAGTCTATTCCAAAGTCTGGGCACATGAACCATGAAGAAGTTTTTCCTTATAGCCAGTCTGAAACCTTTTTCTAGGAGTTTATAATGGTTGCTCCTGGTTTTCCCCTGGGCCACTTTAGTGAATAGTTGTTCGCCTAGTTCCTGATGCTCTCCCCGATATATCTGTAAGCTGCCACCAAATCCCCCATGAAGTTTTCTCCTTTCTAGGCTGAACAGTCTCGTATGTCAGCCTTTCCTCATATGGCTTGCTCTTCGGGCCTCTAATCTTATGAGTGGCTCTTTTCTGGACTCTTTCAAGCTTCTTCTTGAAGTGTGGTGCCCAGAACTGGATGCAGTACTCCAGCTGCAGTCTCAACACCGTTGAGTAGAAAATCACTTCCTTAGTTTTGATTCAGATGCATTGGTTGACGCATGCCAGCATATTGTTTGCTCTGCTAACAGTAGCAGCACACTGGTGGCTCGTATTCAGTTTATGGTCAATTATGACACCCCACCCCCCGCATCTCCTTCAGACATGGTGCTAACTAGCAGAGCACCACCGGGTCTGTAAGTTAGTTGTGGATTTTGCCTCACCAGATGGAGCACTTTACGCTTCTCAGTGTTGAACAGCATCTGGTTCTGGTCTGCCCATCTAACTAATCTGTCTAGGTCTACCTGAATCATTAGCCCCCCTAAGGTGTGGCCACACTTTCCCACAGCTTAGAGTCATCAGCAACCTTTGCCAGCATGCTTTTCACCCCCACATCCAGATCATTGATAAAGATGTTGAAAAGCACTGGTCCAAGTACCAAAAACCTGGGGGACCCCTCTGGCTACCTTCTGCCAGGTCTATTCACTCAGGTTTAGTAACAATGAAGTTAAATATGTATTTCAAAGATAATATACTGGACAGGAAGGGTTTTAAACAACAAAAGCAGAGAAGAGTAGAATTAATATGGCAATGGTAACAATGCCAGTGAGGTCCCGGAGAATCTTTCTGTTTATGTGTGTCCAAAAGCTGGGTGTACTTTTTGTCTATAGTTAAACAATAGTGTCTCACAGAGCACTTGTATGTCTCCATTTCCTCAATCTATGTGGCATTAGTAGACAGAACATCAATGATATTCCCTACAAGGTCTACTATGAGCCCTTTAGTTAAGAAGCCATGCTTACTATGAGCATGCTTTTATTAAACCTTTATGCTACATTCTGTGGGCCACAAAGTTTATTGCCCCAAGATAAAGTTTAATAAATCATGGATCATCCTGGCTGGGTCTGCAGCTAAGATTATGTTTTGTTTTCTGTATATTGTCATGTACAAACTAGTACTGGCAAATGCCTCTACTCATGTTCGTAGGTCTTGGATATGTAGTCTACAACCATAAAATTATGTATCTATTGCTGCCATGGATGTTCATCGCTCTGCAAAAGAGCCCAAAATGTTATATATGAAAAACAGAAAATCCCGTGAGATTTTCTTTTAAATTTTCTTACCCTGAGAACAGTAACATTCGAACTGATTGTTACTTTAAAAAAATTAATCTGATCCAGATTTTGTATGAACCAGAGCAATTCCATTGGCTACAATATAGTTATGGGAATTTACTCTAACTGAAGATCTAGCCCTGTTTTTAATTCTGTGCTGATAATATTCCCAGCTTTTTGAGAACCCATGTTTGCATATGAAAGGCCATGCCTTTGAATGACTTGTCTCTAAGGCCGCATACAGATATTCTGATTCTCATAGGAAAGTCACTGCTCTTCCTAGAGAAACCATGACTGAACAGATGTTCAGAATCTTTCTCCCAAAGCAAAAATGGCTACTGCAAGAGAAAAATAACCTGAGAACAATAAGGATCGAATCATTGGCACATGTAAGTGCCCTTAAGCTTGGCAATGCACCCCCTGCAAAAAGTGCCGCTGACGCTGCTGGTGGCTCCTGCGGGTGGTTGACGCTTGCCACCACCACCACTGCCACCACAACCCCCTGTTGAAAACACTGCTGGCAGCATCTGCAGGTGGCCATCGACTGCCTGTTGGTGCTTGCCTCCCCCTGCTGCTGACACTGTCATAGCCACCTACAGGAGCTCCCTGCTCGCTGCTGCCATGCCCCTGCCACAGCCACCACCACCGCCACCTGTGGGCAGTCGCTGGGCCCCTCCAGCCTCCGGGAGCGCATGGTGTTCATGGATTGAACCACTCCTAGGAGAGCAAATGTCTGTAAACATTTTCTTCTGAGAGAAGCCACAGCATAGTCCCCACACTGCGTTGCTGGGAGGTACAGAGTAACCCTGAACAGTCTGAGTCAGCCAATCAGAGCTACCATGTGCACTGCTGCCACTGTCTACAGGCAGACACTAAGTACAAATAGTGAAAAAGCCTGGAGCAGAATTGATTGAACCTTTGTTTGTTTTTCTAAGCTGCATAGATTGGATAGGGAGCAAATGGAACACAAGTTTGCTATTTGGTGGTGGGGGTGTGCACTGGGTGAGGCCAGAAGGTAAGGGTGCTCCCAGAATCCCAGAGATTTCAGAGGTGATGGCAGGGGGTTGGAGAGATGTGTCTGACAGCCAGCAAGACACTCCAGACAGCCAAAGAGGCCTGTGTTGGGCAGCAGGGATAGGGGCACTCTGTAGAAGGAAAGATCAGGCCCCTTGGCTGCCACTGGTGCTGAGCGCCAAGAGGCCTGATCCATCCTTCAAAGGAGTGCTCCTATCCTTTCTTCAAGACACAAGCATCCCCACCTCCTGCCCCGACACCTGCTTGTCTCTGTTGGGGCTCGGGTCTGTGACAGCCCAGAGCAGCCAAGCAGCTGGTGAGTGCTAGCACATCTCCCTGTGAGGAGGGGCCAGCTGGAGGGGCTGCAAAGGCCCCTTGGGATGCCAACAGACAGCAAATTAGCATGAATCAATAGAGGATATGGTCTAACCTAAACCGATTAAGTCTGTTACTACATCCATCCTCGTCTGCCTTAGACCATTTTTAAACCAGTCTGTGCGCACCATTGTTCATGTGTTTTGAACAAGAAGAATAAAACAAATTTTTTAAAATAAAAATGTTGATGTGCCATTGTTGCAAAAACAAATTAAAACTATAAGCCAAACTTTTAAACCATGGATGCAAAAGGGCCAGATTCTGGACCCATGATAGATAATGGGGGTTTTGCCATTTCATTTGGTGGGTCCAAGTTTTGACTGTATTACACTCGGAAACCAAATCAAAATGGCCTGATTTTGTCTTCCTCAGAAGCCAGTGCCATCTATCCAGTACCTCTGAAAACTAAATTTATTTAGGTCTCTAAAAATGTATTTTTAAGTGCTCAGGTCTGAAAAGGTTAAGCACAATATACAATACAGACAAATATAATGCAGAGTCAGAATTTTGCACAGCATCTTAATTGCAACAATTTTATGTACTCCAAGCCTAGATTCATAATGATATAAGAGCATTTTTGCTTGATGCATCAATTTTCTTTGTAATGACTCCAGCATTTTGAAGAGTTAAGTGATAGGTCAGTCTGTCTATAAAGCAAGTGAAATCGCTGAAATTGACCAAATAAGTCAATGGATTGCAAAAGTCAGTGTGTCTATAGTGTACAAGTACTTCCCTCACCTAAAAAAAGTTAAATGACTTTTTACAGGTACTTACTCACATAGGCTTCATGCTAAAACAGGATGAATCCTAACTCTAAGCATCTCAATTAATTAACATTTTTTCAAAAGGCATTGTTTTTTTTAAATATGTCCCTGTATCCAGACTCTGATAAGTAGTAAAATGTCCTGTTTTCCTCATAATTAATCATTTTAACACTGATCAACAGTTCTAAATTCAGGAATGCTTGAAATCTACCTGCAAGGGCAGTGTGGCTTTCAAAGAATAAATGAATAAGACTGAAGGGAATTCCATGGGTAGATTATATATTTTCAAATTTACCTAAATGCTACACTGAAAAATCTTAGAGAGACCTGTAAGGAAATATATTCATGAGACCCCACTACTGGAAAACTGAAAATCCTAAGGGAGATGGACCCTAGTGGAAAACTCTCCAAATTAGTCCAGTTAAAGAACTTGAGCAGAAAGAGGGAAAGGCAGATGTCACCTTTTTTCAGTAATCAATCAAAATATCTCAGGTTCTGTTGACTGAACTCTTCAGAATGATCCCCAAATTTCCAGAAAGTCAGAAAAAGCGCAGTGAACGCTCTGCATATACAGGAATGTATTGAATACTTCATCCAAATTATTTTGTTTTTTTTCCTGAAGCCTCATGTTAGACTTTGAAAAAAATTTCAGAGTCACTGAACTGTGTTCACATTAACTTACATTAAAATTATTTTTAATTAAATGAACTTCTCTTGTTTGTAGCTGGAAGGTACTTATGTGTGATAAAAACTCCATTCTAATATTCAGACTCACCACTACTTAATTAACATCACCATTCAAAATGAAGAACCAAGGAGAAGAGTGCAAAGATAGGTTTTCTCTGATAAGCAAAAATTTAGAGACAAAAGCTCCCCCTGGTGGCTGAACATCTGTGTACTATAATCAAACAGCCTGTCGTGCATCACATCAGCAATTAATATATAACATAAGATTTACACATATAATTGATACTCTGAATTTTTTCATGCTATCTGAGGCATGCTGGGATCAGAAATGATACCAAGTGTTTTGCACAATTTATGTCAAAAGCAATTATAATTAACATTATATTAAATATTAAGTCAAGATCATAAAATGTTGATTGGTACTGATTAGCTGTATTATCCATAATTAGACATCACTGCATCCTTCACCAGGTACTGCAATGCCTTGCTTATGAGTAGCGCACTAAATTAAATGAATGATTCAGCTTTTGCACTTAGTTTTGTTTTTGCATTTATTTTAACCCCGAACCAAGTTCAAGTAAAAAATAGCATAAGCCATAAAGGACCTGCAAATACTTTAAGACCTTTAGTCCAAACTTAACTTCTCCATGGGCTAGACTGTGACATCTGTACAAGAGAGAGGCAGAGAGAGAGAATAGGAACGTCTATACCTATATGAAAATCTTGGGTACATAATTTGGTAATTTGCTCTCCTTCCCTTGCAAGACATGAGAGACATCCAGGAAATGGGTGAAGCTGTGTCTTCTTATGTATTCTCTGGCATTAGATAGTAAAAGTATTGCTGGTGTAAGCTAGAAGTAAATTGTTCCTTCTCTCTCCCCTCCCCCGTTCCCCTCCCCCCCAGTGGATAAGAGTGCAGTGGTAAGAGCTTCCTTTGGCATCTCTTGGTAAAGGCACTGCTCCAAACTCAAAGCTGTATATAAAGTCACAATCTAATTTCATGAGGATAATTTGCTAGTTATTTTATAACTGGTCCTGGTATAGAAATGCCCCTTGTACAAACTTCTATTTAATTAGCTATTTGACTCATAAAAGAACAGAATTTAGAAAAGGAATCTCAGCTAAAAATTGAAAGGATCTTTCAAATGTTTTATTTTTAGAGTAAGTCACTAGCCTGCAGTGCACATGTGTCTATTACTTTTTTGGTAAACATGCCTGACTGTGGTCCTTGCTGTGATTTCCATGATATACATAGATTCTTGATTTCCTGTGATTTATAGAGTCTTGATTTCTCTGGTAGGCAGCTGAGAGGTATATGCTGTGTTATAATTGACAGTCACACAAGGTGAGATTGTGGGGGAGCCAAGAAAGGTTAAGGTATGTATACAAGTAGAAGCTAACAATCACAGGGCACTGTTTGAAATCTGTAGGGGTAACCCCAGAGTCCTGGCCAACATTTCCCCTTGTAAGGAAACAGGTTGTAATGTCCAAGTCTGTGTGAGAGCTATTGTTCAGCACATAATGGCTGCTCCATTTGCGTGCACAGACACTAGACTACCAGTATTTTGCTCTTTTCTTTGTAAAGTACTTTGAGATAGCTGGAGAATGAAAGTCGCTATATAAAACCAAAATCTATTCTATTCTGACAATCGGGAGCAAACCAGCTGTACCTAGTTGAACTCTGCCAGCTTCCTGCGTAGCTTTCTAAGCCGAGGTATTCCTGAGGGAACTTTACAAGATCTGTTTAGAGCCTGCTGGCACATGCAGTGTTAGAAAGGAAAAATATACAGTAATATTTTCTCTTTTCTGAGAGTACTCTTAGGAGTCCAATGAAAGAAAACTTTTCCATACCTTCTACAATTAAAATGCATGCTGTAACCTCTTGTGCCTATTAATATTACTTAGTAAAATCAGAATAGTTACTTTTGAAGATCCTAAACTTCTTCCCTGATAAGTGTAACTCAGCCGAACCATGAAAATATGCTATTTTACACCAGTTAATGATCTAAGCCAGTGGTTTTCAATCTGTGGTCCACAGACCACTGAGGGTCCACAGACTATGTCTAAGAGGTCCACAAAAGATAACTATGATAAATCAAAAGTATCTGAATACCCACAATTACAATTCAAAGGTGTCCATACCTCCATTCACAATTTTTTTAGGGGTCCACAAATTTTAAAAGGTTGAAAACCATAAGCTAACCTATACAATATGCAATGTTATATCAAGTAGGAGGGTGTAACAGGAGGCCTTCCTGGAGCTAGTTTGATGTTGGGCCGCCCACCTGTCTCTGGGATAACTGCCTGCCGCTGTTGCCTACCACACCTTGATGATACCTGATTATGATATTACTTAGGCAGGAGGCTGCCCATTCTGAACCCCAATGTTAAGGGGAGTATCCACAGCTCCATTCTACCCCTATACTGTGGCCCAAGCCTCACAGATGGCATCGCAGGCAGCTAAACTCAGCTGTACCCTTCACCCCATCAACTGTGGTCCCCTCTCTGGGACCTTCAGCTCCCCCTTAGGCCCTGGCCCCATCTCAGGCCAGTTGGGATCCTGAACCTCTTGTTCTTTGGGCATCCCTCACAGTGGCCCCTGGCCCTTTGACCCCTCTCTGGGTTCTGGCCCCAGCATGAGCCAGTTAAGGTCCCTTGGGTCTGGTTTAAGCTGTTTGCCTGCTTTTACCCTCACAACTCTGCTGGCAACTGAGCCACAGGCCTTTCTAAGCCCTCGTAGGTCTAGGCATTACCCAGCTAGGGCTGTGCAGGGGCTGGAGGTTATTAAGTGCCCCCGACCCACCTTTCACCAGGAGGTTCATGGCCGTGGCATTTCATGGGGCTGCCAGGCTACCAGCAGTCCCACCAGGCCTCCCTTCCCTGGCAGAGCAGAGTTCTAGGTCATGCCCAGGACCTGGAGCCGCCTCCATCCTTATAGCCCCAGCCCATATCTCCAAGGTGTTCCTGACCTCAGCTCTGCCAGCTGATGTGTCTCTCACATCCGGACAGTAGCAAACTGTTGCTTCACCGCATGTAGCCTGTCTCTCAAAATGGCTGCCACAATCAAGCACCTGGATGCTGTCAGGTCCTGCCCTTAAAGTGGCAGGCACCACCAGTGCCCTGCCACAGAGGGCAGTATGCCTAGAGGTCCAATTGTGAAAAATATGAAAGCAAAATGCCAATTTTTCATTTTTCTGGGAGTTGCCGTCAGCCAAGACAGAGTACAGAAGTGTTGTCACACTGAAATGGTAGGTTGCCATAGAATAACTTAATGTGCACTCTCTCTCTCTCTCTCTCTCTCTCTCTCTCTCACACACACACACACACACACACACACACACTTTTGTAACTTTTTACTAAAATGAGTGCAGGTTTACAATGACATTTGGAAGGGCAAGGTGTCTCAGCCAAGCATAATCTCCTTGGGCCTGCTTCAGGTGCAGGTTACTTCTCTTCTGCTCCGTGGTCTTCTCACCATCTTGATGTAGCTCAGATGCAGGCTAGCCAGCAGGACTGCAGGGATCCGTGGTGTAAGGCACACCATCTGCAATGTCTTTGAGCAGACGCGTAAAGTCTAGAGCTCCTTGCTTGTCGCTGTGGAGCTGAAAGAGGTGTCTAATGATATGGGTCTTAAATTTCTGTCTCCTTCTTACACTCTGCTTTCTGCACATCCTTTCACAGCATCTGATGAAGTAGGCTTGGGTTTCCAAAAGCTAGTGCTCAATATCTATATATAGATATATGGATATATATCTGTAGATATTGGTATAGATACATCTATCTATCTATCTATCTTTATACACACACACATGTATTTAGTTAGTCTATAAAGGTGCATGCCTACCCTGCCTTCTAGTTCTTAAATAACAGTTCCAGTGATTGTTCAGCAATCCCAAATGATAAATAGATCCAAAGATTGCATTTACATTGTAAATGTTTACACATTTACTCTATTAGAAGTTTGGAAAAGAGTACAAATTCTACAAGTATGTTAAATAATGGCTAAAGTACACATGGCCAGGTTTTTAGACACATAGGCAAATATTAAGAACAAGGTGTTCTTCAAAATGTTTACAGCTTTTCTTTTCTAGAGTTTCAGTGCTTCCATAGTGGCTGATCTAGAAAATAAAGAACATCAGTCTGATGGATCCAGTTCTGTAGCCCCTAGGCAAATATACTCTTGCTTAAAGACCAAAGGATTTTATTGTGATGGGTGCTATGACACCTGCAATTCACTGGAATCCCCCAGTCAATCCAATCTGGCTGTGTCCAGAAAAGGGAGCTCAGTACCAATTATAATACTGCTTACAAATAAGCAATGCAATGAATACTCTTCTTCCAGTAAGCAGCACTAGTGCCCCCTCTGCAACTGAAGTTACAATGGAAGCTAAAATGAACAGAAACAGCAACAGAGAAACCTAGAACAGATGGGCAGAGAGAGAGAAAGGCTTCATTTTGGGAACCCATTGTTATTCCAATAGGTAAGTGGTTAAGCACTTTAATCACATGCTGAAGTCCCATTGAGATTTAGTATAAAATTACATTTGCATCCACTTAAAAGCTCTATTTCATTGTCAGGATGGTTTAAATGGGCCTTGCTGAAGAAATGAGAATTAAGGCCTTTGGAATCCAAGAACTTTATTTACCTGGGGAATGCATTTTACTGTCAAATTTGATGGCATGGGGCAAAAATTAAAAGCTCTTGTAACTGGCCACAACTCCATTCCATTCAGTAGATTTGTAGCATCTTACACTGTTTAAATCTGCCAAATACAGCTTGCCCAAGCATTTGATGCGAAGCTAGACAGTAAACTACTGCCTGTATTATTGCTATTGAAAAGAGAAAAGCAGCTATTTCAGAATGGCTGCCACTAGTGAGCTTCTACAGCCACTCTTTAAACACTGAATATTTTCATTTCAAAGTCTGTTTAAAGGCTTGTTTAATCTCAAATTGGAATTTTCAAGTGAAAAAAGAGCTTCAGAAATGAATCTCAAAACTATTTCTCCTTCAAATTTTTCCATTTTAATTAATTTAAAATGAATGAAAAGTGCTTCATGCCCTAAGATCCTAAAATCTCCAGTGTCAACTGAAACCAGCAGTTCTCATCTCAGCTTCAGCCCTAGCTGCGGGCATCTCCTGCCTTTGAAGTCTTTGAAGTGTCTGTGGCACAGGCTAAAGCTCTCTGCAGAACAAAACCATGGTTTCTTTCTCTCTCCCTCTCTCCCACACATGCACACCCCCACCCACACACCCACCCACACACACACACAGACACGCATGCACCCGTTCTTGTACCTTACAGAAAAATAAAACACTGGTTCCCTTGCTGAGAGTGGCTTCATCCTGAGTCATGAAAACTTCACAAACTGAGAACTGGAGACGTGGGCTGAATCTGAAACAAAAATAGCTGCTGGCTCTGTGCCTGATGGTGATTCAGGGAAGAGCCTGTAGGCTAGAAATCTGACTTGTGGGAGACACATTTCTGCCCCAGACCTCAGCCCTAAGGAGACAGAGTGGATTTGGCTTCCTTCTCACCATAACATTTCTTCAGTAGGATTACACTGACTTTTGACTGGTGAAAGGAACCCTGAAAGATACGGGTGTAGTGGAAACAGATAAAATCTGCCTCTTTCTCAGCCTCTCTGGATTAGCCAGCTGTGGGGCTGTGGGGTAGAGTAACTTTGACAGATTGAGCTATGCTTGCAGGCCACTTATTTGTCTCATCAGACTCCCCATTTACCAAATGAACCTGCTGAGAAAAAGCATGTAAAAGAAAAAGTGAGAGAGAATGGAAATCATTATGTAATGCCTCCCATGGAAAAGTAGGTTCCCAGAGCATGAAATATTAACAGGAGGCAGCAATCTGCATATTACATAACTACTTCTTGGATCCTCACTTCAAAACTTCAAACTCCCACGGCACCTAAAAGTACCAAAAAGTAAATGAAATGGATTTTTGTTAGAGGGATTTTTAAAACTCTGCTGCCCTGTGGTGCTGCCTCTCTATTTTGTATGCTTTCTTATTTTTCAAACCCTAGGTATTTTTTTTTGATCTCCAAATCACCAGGCTACAGCTGAGCTAAGGCTTTCCCCTCTCATTTAAATTAAACCTCTGCAAGAGCTTCTTACAAATGCTTAGTGTGTGTCATTTATTGAATGTAAAACCAGTGTCCAGTTCTCACATAGTGATTGGACAATAATACTTTAAGACCATTATACAGGTGTTGGTGTTCTCAACTGGATGGGAAATTCAAAAACGTTATTTGAGCTCTCCATTGTGTGTCTAACCCAGATCACCTGCATGGTATGTTTGATACAGTGAAGAGCACAGCTGGGTTGCCAGTCTATGTGGAGTGACTGTGTGTGGGTTTCTGTACAGTTACAATAGCTTTTAGTATTCTTCTGATATGAAACAGTAAGGCAATTTTAAGCGCAGATAGACTCACATGTATCCAAAGGGAATGCTGGTTGCACCAGTGCACCTCAGAAGACATTCACCAGAGGGCAGAAAGGGTAATATTTCCACAATCATCATCCATTGGAGAATGCATTTTAGTCCACTTAGGGTTCCATAAGATTCCCATAAGATCCATACTGAATCACAGTATGGTCCCTTCCAATCAGCACTGCAGTAGCATTACATTGTCCCTAGAGTTAGGAGATGCTGGCCACTATCAAGTGACCAGGTTATTAGCTTTTACCAGCCTAATTCTTGTCAGTTGATTTTGGCCAGGAAAGAAAAAAAAAACTAGTAAAGGCCAGTAATCTTATTACACGAGTGCAACATTGTATATTTGTTAGAAGTAGTATCCATTTTGTTAACAGTTTGGCTACCTACAGCTCACACACCTTCTGAGAGGAGATCTTAGGAAGCTACGGCCAATTTCTCCCACCACAGTATTACTCTACTGTACTTTCCACCTTTTGCAGTCCAGCAGGAGTTGGGATAACCCAGTGAAGCCTGATAGCTATTGATGGAATATCTAGCTTTTAGAAGACAGCATGAAGATTGCAAGATTGGATCTTATCGTATCAATCATATAAAGAAACTCATTGCTCATGAAAATGATAGATTGGAACCGTTCATTTAGTTTTCCCTATAGAATCCATTCCCACTCACCTATGCAGCATTGGTTTTCTTTCTGTAAAAACTTTAACCCAATAGGCTTGGCTTGAAAGCATGAGACTAAGTTGAAGAACCTTGCTTTAAAGTTGAAGCATTTAAGAATTAAGATGCCGTTAGACAGGCTGTTTGATGACAAAAAGTTCTGAAGCTTACTAAGTAAACATGTAAAGATAAGCATAAAGTCTACTGTGAGTTGTAGAAATTTTAATCACTGTTGAATTTATTCCACCTCATGAACTTATTTCAAGACATGTTGCAAGAAAAGTACAATAAATTTGATTCATTATTGATAGATTTCATAGATTTCATAGACATTAGGGCTGGAAGGGACCTCGGGAGATCATCGAGTCCAGCCCCCTGCC
>NW_017728916.1:24090898-24122769 GCF_001723895.1 Crocodylus porosus
TTTCCCAGCCAGCAGATCGTGGTGGAGCCAAGGCCACAACTGGGCAGTTTGGCCAAGAGGTGATCATGGGATACCAGATCAAAAGCTTTTTTTTGGTAGGATATCAGAGATACTTATTTGATTCACTAGCTAGCAACGTTAGTTCTGAAAACGTTGTATTTAATTTGATAGGTGGCATATCTAGTTTAAGAAGAAGCTATCGGAGGTATCTCAGTACATGAGGCATTTACCTCACTAAGCAATGGGTCTAATCCAGTGGTTGATTTGTCTAAGTTGCTAAGTTTTCCTACTTTTTTTACTGGGGACAAATTCAACTGATGTCTCTGTTTCAGTATGAACTGAATCATATTCACCATGCATTGTAATTATTTCGGTGCATAATAGATGAGGTGTTAGCAGTAATAAATGTTTCAGAATTTAAAGCATTCATTTTATTGTATGATATTTCCAAAGCATTTCTGAATGGTTGGATGAATGGCTTCTTATACAGAATGATTTTTGCACTGAGGAAAGAGAATAAAGATTTTTAAAAACATCTGAAATGGAAAAAACAATTACATTCTGTGGCTTTACAAAAATATTTCTGAGGACAGGTAATATATTTTGTCAGGTTAATGTCCCCATCCTACAAATGCTTCACTCTTTTCACCATGTGTTACATTTTTAATGGAAACCATGGAGGGAAATATTGGAAGATGAAGAGAGAAAATATAATTAACCCTGTGTTTCTCACACAATTGCTCTTTATTTTACTTTATTTTATTTTTTCCTTGCTTTTATGAAGCCATCATTACTCTAATCAGTCAAGGTCAGACAAGATTTTTTTTCTTTTTGCCAGTCCCTAAAGCACAGACAGCTTGAATCTAACCTTTTATAATCAAATGTTTAGTACCTACCATTTGGGTTAATTAGAATGCATTCTTTACAGCTCTGATAATAATTGCTACTATATCATCAGAGTGTTGGCTGTATACAGCATTTTTTCACATTGTTATTCCTTTTTAACAACAAACATCTATGTATTCACATGATTCAAACCACTGTTTTCCTTTGGGTTCAACCTATTGTTCATGGTACAGTAACTTCAGTATTTCAAGTTCCCTAAGATAAGAGCATCACAAACATTCATTACAACTCCCAAACTAAATACTGTACACATCTTGAATGGATCTCAAAGGAAAGTAATTCTTTTCTGAAATGAGCAGACAGTGTTCTTTGGATAAAGCTGAAGGGGAAAAAAGGAAGATCCATAGAGTATCAGCTACTGATTTAGAAACATGCATTGACAGTCAGTGTGGAAAAGTAGCATGCTCCAATCTATTTGTATATGGCATTACTACTAATAATAGGACTTTCTGGCTCAGGAGAAGTAGCCAGGAATAACAAATAATTTCTATAAACAATACTTTTCAGTTGTGGTCTTTTTTTTTTTTTAAGAAAAGGGGAAAATCTTCTTATCAAATGTCAAGCACTTGACAGACTAAAAATAGATCCCTGGAATAAATAAATTAACCCAGAAGACAGGATTGATGCTCCACAGGCATCAGGGATTAAATAAATTCACTGAATTCAAAGTGGTCTTCTAGATAAGAATTCTTTGTGCTGTAGCATGTACAAGCTATTGATTATAGGATTGAGGTGCTGGGACTCTTGTAAAATGTCGTCTAGCTGATGTGTCTTAATCCAGGAATAATATACACCATAGTGTGAGAAGCATGGCACTAGTTTATATTTACTTATTTGCTTTAATTTTGTTTGTGCTTAATTTGCTGCGCTGCATCTGTTCCTTCTTCCACCTGCTACATGGCTGATTCTCATTGCCACATCAGCACTTCACCAGGCAGCATTTCCTCTGGATAACTGACAAGATGTACTTCAAAAGATGCTGATTCATCAGGACAGGATGATAAGGACGGGCTGCCAAATGGGAGCAAGTGGGATGTGAGCCATGTAAAACTTGAGTAACTAGCTTAGCCTCTACTGAGAGATAATGCTTGAAGACCTCTGTTTTCTTCTGAGTGTAATAAGATGAGGGAGAAAGGATCAGCATTTTTCCATCAGAATGGCATATATTGTAGCAGGCTTACCTTTCAGAGCTTGGGTTGAGTCCCAGGCTTGAGATCCTGCTGTTTTGATTGGTGGAGCCCATCCACCAATCAGGAGGCAGCAAGAGAAATAACATCATGCCCCTTTCCTGAGGGGAGGGGCAGAAGAGCTCCCCCAGACCTGATTGAAGACTGCAAACTGTCAGGTCTGGAAGACTTCAGGGGCGGAGCCCTGCAGCGTATAAAAGGAGCTTCATGTCCAGCACGAGAGACCTGCCTCAGGGACTGAGAAGAGAGAAGAGTGGGGCTGAGGAGAGCTGCTCAGCAGGGCAAAGCAGTAGCCCAGGAAAAGCCCCTGAAGATTTATCAGCGGGAAGCAGGGAACAGCTCCAGCAGTTAGGCTCTTGGTGTGCAGCATGGTGCGCAGCATCCAAACCCTGGGAGCTGTGTCAGGCATGTGGCCAGGGACACAGTGCACAGGCCAGTGCACGGAGGAGGATCTTTGGAGCCCCTGAGGTGGCTCTGGTCCTCAACCCCCAGAACAAGGCTGGAAGCTCAGTGCAGGAGGTGCTGCATGGAGGGTGAGAGACCCTGGGAGCAGCTTGAGGTGTCTTTGGTCTACAGCTGCTGATATGGGGCAGCAGCTCAGTGCAGACGACGCTGCCCAGAGGGTCTGGGGACAGACGGAGCCCTGCTGCTGAACAAAGTTGTCCAGGCCTCCAACCCCTAGCACAAGGCAAAGTGCCCACTACACACAGTGGTGCATGTGGCCCTAAGCCAGGATGGCAGCAGTAATCAGGTGGCAGGAAAACTCGGCAGGGGCCAGAGCTTGACCTGGAGAACAAGAGGCAACCCTCCATGATTGCGGAGTAGTAAGTTACCCTGGAGA
The DNA here is from genome assembly GCF_001723895.1 of Crocodylus porosus. NCBI lineage: Eukaryota > Metazoa > Chordata > Crocodylia > Crocodylidae > Crocodylus > Crocodylus porosus. The sequence goes on from NW_017728916.1 coordinate 24,093,833, forward strand.
GAGCGTCCCCACAGGGGAGGGCCCCCTGCTCCCCCAAGAGCTGCAAAGGGGCATCATGTGGGCCACTCCTGGGTGATAGCAGGGGAGCTTTGGGGTCTTCTTCTCCTTTTTCTTTTCCCCCACCTTCCTTCCTCTAGTGGTACCTTGGGAGTGGGGCCCCTGCCCTGGAGGGCACCCAGGTAGTCTAAGGACTGCTGATTATATTTGTGGGCTGTGCCTTACAGTTTATAGGCTTAATTTGAAGTAATAGTTTGTATATGAACAGAGTTATAAGGTTGCCCGATCAATATCCTTTGGTCTGGTTTGTTCTGTTGTTCATCTGTATTTAGAGGATTAATGTTACACTGGATGCATCTATGCAAGCTTCCAACTGTGCAGTTGTTACTACACAGTCATTTAGTCCTTGCTTTACTAAATGACTGTGGAGTAACCACTAGTACTGCACAGTCCTTGCACCACAAGGGTAATTTCTGACCCTACTGTGGAGTAGCAGCAGTATCACAATTCATACCCACTGAAGCTACGTCGCTGTAGCGACAAGCTACCTCACCATAGTTCATCTCATGTTGACATGCTCACTTTTGATAAAAAGCTTCGGTGTGCCTGAGGAATGAAGTTGTTGACAATTGTCCTCATCAGTGGCTCTTAGCATTTTGGGCCCAGGCCACTGAGGTCTTTAAAGGTAAAAATCAGCATCTTGCACTTGACTCATAATTTTATAAGAAAAAAATGAAAAGAGTAGAGGACAGCCCAGGTATCTCTGTGGTAGACCATGTTACTAAGGAGACAGGTTGCAGCTTTCTGTGATAACATGGTCTGTACCACATATATAGCTGGTCTGTCCTCTCCTGTCTTCATTGTTTTCCCACACTTTTTGGCAAACTCCTACATCCAAAGTTTCCTTGCATCTAGCATTGGCAGCAATTAGGGAAATATGGTCCATAACAGTTCAGAGTGTTCATCATTGTGAACAATGATCTCATCATGTTGGCTACCTACACCTTTCTATCTGATCATATACTTGGTCATATACTAAGGTATGAAATAACTAGTGAATTGCCCATCAAGAATGATGGATGAATAGTGACTTTCTTGATGGCATTGTGCATCTAATTGTCTTCTCACAGCAGCATTGTCTTGGGACTCATTTGCAAGACTTTCTTGATTGTGTCATTTATTTACTTGTTTTCTCAGAGTGGCCTCCTCTTGCAATTCATTTGCACAGCATTCTTGATGGCGTTGTGCATCTAATTGTCTTCTCCTGGTAGCTTCCTCTTGGAACTTTGCACGGCTCTCTTAATGTCATCTCAAGTCCAATCACCTTCTTCATGTAGCTTGGTCCTCAGAGCTTAGTCCATCCATCTGTGTGTCTGTCTGTATGTCAGTATGTCTGTAACACTCTTTAAGGGTGTCATGTTTGAATTTTATTCATCAAGTTAGAGTGCCGATGCCAGCAAACCAAAAGATCTGGTAGGACTCCAAACCATAAAGCCCCCCCAATATTAGTGGCCTTTCTTTCTTTGCTGAAGGTAGCATTACAATTGGAGTTGGTTAAAAGTTGTTCTTCACACTTAGAAGCTTGTGATCTGCAGTCATAAATATTGCAGGTGCTAGTCACAAGGTTGACCTTTTGAACCCACTGAGGGCAGCCAAATGAATAATGTATCTGGGTCAAATGATGTATCTGGGTCAAATGATGTATCTGGGCCAAATGAATAATGTATCTGGGTCAAATGAATAATGTATCTGGGTCAAATGATGTATCTAGGTCAACTGAATATGTATCTAGGTCACAGGTGAAAATTGTAATTGGCAGTTAAAAAATCATCCCACTTTAGACACCAGGTGATTGGTCATTGCTGACTATAAATGAGAGCAGATTCCGCTATTAAGCGGAGAACTCCGAGCACACCAAGGAGACACAGTCAGCAGATTGGCCACCTGCAGACATCTCCCTGCCAGCCATTCTTCATTTGGCGTATCTCGTTCACCAGTTCGTCTGATCGTTTCGTCAAAGAGCTCTTGGAAGGTTGATCGAAGTGCATTCCATATGAGCTGTTGACCAGTTCTGGGACTATTGAGTTGGGTAGCCGCACCTATCCTGGGCTTCGGCACCAGGGTAGAAAGAAGCAAGGGCTCGGCTCAAGAACCCCGTGAACCAACAGACCCCTCTAGTTTGTTTTATATTCATGCACTGTAACTGAACAAAGCCAGCTATTCTGCCTATGCTATGACCATCTGTAGCGTGAGTACAATAAACCTTTGTTATAACCAATACGCTTAAGTGACCTGACTCCTCCTCCCCGCTAATCCCCACCTGTCCGGTTATGGATCCCTTCTGTGCCAAGCCAGTTGTGCCGACCTAGGCTTGCAGGTCAAAGGGTACGCCGGTTATGTGGTGCAACAAAGGGTTCCAAGAGCCTGGCACAACAGGGAGGGCAGACAGAGGGGCCAGCTGAGGAAAAGCTGGTGCTACTGTGGGGCTACTTTCTTGATGGCATTGTGCATCCCATTGTCTTCTCACAGTAACCTCACAATAGCTGGGAGTCCAGCTCCCACTTTTCCTCAGCTGGCCCCTCTCTCTGCCTTCCCTGCCATGCCAGGCTCCTGGTGCCCTTAAAGAGTGTTACAGACACACAGATACACAGACAGACACACAAACAGATGGACTAAGACCTATGTATATATCGATTAGTCCTGAGGAAGTATATGACCATGTATATGATCTGCTAGGAAGATGACAAAGGTGTGGGTAGTCAAAATAATGAGAATGTTGTCCATAAGGATGAGCACCCTTAATTGCTATGGACCATATTTCCTTAATTTCTACCAATGTTAGATGCACAGAAATCTTAAATATGGGAGTCTGAGATTCATTTTGATTAACCTATCCCCAGTCTCTTGCACCTACTCTTTCATTATGAAATGTATGCGCAAGGACTCCTGATTTGGAACTCATACCCATAGCAGACTCCATTGTTTTAAGCCATGGGGGATGCCCGGGTGAAGGAAATACAAGTCCTTGACCACCTGGGCAATAGCAATCATCACCTGCTGGATTTCACTATCCAACACAGGGCATCAAGGGCTCACACCAAGGCTAAAGCCCTTGACTTCAGAAGGGCTAACTTTAATGAGCTTAGGAGACTAGTAGGGGTGGCACTAAGGGCCCAGAAGGTAGAGGAGATGGGAGTCCACGAGGTATGGTTGTACCTTAAGGGGGCTATCCTCCAGGCCCAAAGGATAACAGTCCCTGAGAGAAGCAAGGTGGGTAAGAGTGCTCAGAAACCCCCTTGGCTCATCAAGGGCATTCAGGAATGCTTGAGAACTAAAAGGGGGGGCGTAGAACCAGTGGAAGAGAGGAGCAATCACCAAGGAGGAGTACTCCTCCTCAGCCCATGAGTGTAGGAGGGCTATTAGGAAGGCCAAGGCAGAGATGGAACTCAGGTTAGGATCCAGGATTAAGGACAACAAAAAGTCCTTTTTCAAGTACATTGGGAGCAAGAAGAGGGCACCAGGCAATGTAGGACCCCTGCAAGATGCAAACAGTAATCTTGTGGCTACACCAGACAAGAAAGCTGATATTTTTAACAGGTTCTTTGCCTCTGTTTTCTTGAACAGGGACAAGTATATCCCACCTACCGGGATGCTCTCCACCAAGAGTGTTGAGGGAACTGGCAGGGGTCATTGCAGAGCCCTTGGCCCGGCTGTATGAGCATTCATGGTCATCTGGCCAGGTGTCGGGGGATTGGAAACTGGCTAATGTGGTCCCAATTTTCAAGAAAGGGAGGAAGGAGTACCCAAGTAACTATAGGCCTGTAAGCCTCACCTCCCTGCTCGGGAAGATCTTGGAGAGAATCATAAAGGAGCACATCTGTGGGGGGCCTGCAGGGGAGATCATGCTCAGGGGCAATCAGCATGGGTTCATCAAAGGCAGGTCCTGCCTGACCAACCTGATTGCCTTTTATGACCAAGTAACTAAATTCTTGGACGATGGTGCCACTGTGGACATAGTCATTCTAGACTTTAAGAAGGCTTTTGACACTATCTCTCACCCCATCCTCATCAATAAATTAAGCCACTGTGGCACTGATGCCTGCACAGTTGGATGGGTAAAAAATTGGCTGATGGGGTGCATCCTGAGAGTAATGGTGGATGGGTTGTACTCAAACTGGCGAGATGTGAGCAGTGGGGTATCCCAGGGCTCGGTCCTCAGGCCCACACTATTTAACATCTTCATCAGTGACTTGGACGAGGGGGTGGAAAGCACGCTGTCCAAGTTTGCTGATGACACTAAGATGTGGGGCAAGGTAGACACACTTAAAGGGAGAGAGAGGCTGCAAATAGATTTAGACAGACTACAAAAGTGGGCAGATGAGAATAGGATGGGGTTCAACGTAGACAAATGCAAGGTGCTGCACCTTGGGAGAAGGAATCCACAGCATACATACAGGCTGGGGAGTTCCTCTCTTGAAAGCACTGAGGTGGAAAGGGATCTTGGAGTCATTATTGACTCCAAGATGAACATGAGTCTCCAATGCCAGACTGCAGCCAGCAAGGCCAGCCATACCTTGTCCGATCACAGCAGGCGGGGGGGAGGTGAGTGAGCCCAGTTGGGCTGTGTGGAAAAGACTTACCTGCTGAAGCTGGGAGGTGGTGGGACATCCAAGAGACAAGCACGGGAAAAGTAAAACTGTGGTGGGTGGAGCCACTGTGGCAGAAGTTCAAAGAGAAAAAAACTGGACAAGCCGGAAGGAGCCAGGGACGGCTCCCGCATCAGCATAAGCACATTTTTTACGTGCCTGCCAGGGACGATTGGCCGGCCACACACCCAGGAAAGACCAAGATAAAAGGCCCAGCAGAAGAGCAGCAGGTGGGACCAGAAGAGAAACCCCCAGCCAGTCTGGAGGGACAGGAACACACCCACAGTCCCAGGAAGGGGACCTGGTGGGCACCCCAGGAGGGAAAAGCCTAGGGGATCCACGGCCAGCATGAGCCAGGGGAGCTGCCCATGGAGCCAGAGTGGACACTGACCGGCACCACTGAAGACTGGGATCTGGTGAGACCTAGCAGCACCTTAAAACAGATGCCACTGATGGGCAGTAAGGGCCCTGTCCAAGAAAGGGATGACACTATGGGAAATAAAATGGTGCCAAGGACAGATGACACCTAAACAGGAAAAAGGGGGCTACAGAAGATGCTTGGGGGAGGAACACCACCGATTGACTGCGACCATCAGACCCTACGAACTTGAGTGTTGAAGACCATCTGGGACACCACCCTTGACGACACGAGCGGTAACATCATGGTTGGCGGTAAGCATAGTGTAGGGGAGGTGGAGCCCCACATAAAAGGGAGTGGAAGAAGCAACCAAGGGAAGGTTTCGGGGGGGCAGGACCAAATGTTGTCCTCCCAATTCAAACCAATTAATCATCAAAGATGTGGCAGGAAAGGCCCCTGGGGAACTGCCCTGAAGTTGCTTGGTGACCAGAACATCCATCCTGAGAAGCCACAGCAAGGTTCAAGAGGCATCCCTACCCACAACATACAGGGGAGAGGCACAGGAGGTTACAGGCTGACTCTCTGCCCCCACACCCTATCACAGTGGGGGGGGGGCAGAGTGAGCCCAGTTGGGCTGACTCTCCACCCCCGCACCCAATTGCAGTGTGGGGAATGGAGAGTCAGCCCAGCTGGGCTGACTCTCTAGTCCCCCTACCAGATCAAAGCGCCCCCCGCTGGATTGCAGCACTGGGGTGGGGAACTGAGCCCAGGCTCAGTTCCCTTCCCCTGTGCTGTTATCAGTTTCTGTCAACAGGAGATGGAAGAGCCAAGGCACACTCCTGGCTGGTGCTGGGAGTGCAGCCCTGGTTCTCCCCTGTCTTGTGCTGCTGGCTTCAAAACTTGAAACATTTCAAAACTTTTGGAACATTTCGACTAGCCTCATTTTGTTTCAAGGCTGTTTCAAAGTCCTTCATTTTGATTCAATCTCACTGTTTCAAGCTCAAAATTAGTCAAAACAGTGTTGAATCGAAACAACTGGTGAAATTTCACACAGCCCAAGAAGAGAGCCCCACCCTTTCTATTCTGGAAAAACCCAGAGGTTTTAGAAATTCTGGCAGTATAGACTTTGTTCATGAATGTGGAGGAACAATGGCCACTAAATTTCCATGACCTGGGAATGGAAATGTTTTCTATTATTGTGCAGCAGAGCTTGGTAGGAGAACATAGAAAGGGGTATATCAGTTCCATCAGTAGACCCTGCCCAGTCTGAGAAGCCCAGTTATTCAAACCCATCAATGATCTCTTGCACATTTGCCAGCACAACCTCATATCTTATGAACAGCAAACTCCAAGGACTTTCGAGCCTCAAACCAGTGACTTTCAAGTGTTTAATTGTCCCAGTTATTGTCACTATAAGACAATATTTTCACACACAGTACCCTGTTCATCTTCACAGCCTGGGACTGCTGCCTCAGAGTCAGCTCTCCAGAGAAGTAAAGTTACTTTTCTCATCCTGAGCTTTTTCAACCAGAACTACTCATTCCAGTTTCCAGAACAGTGTGGTCCCACTGGCTCGTGGTCCTGGCTGAATGTGGCACTTCAATCTATGAACATTATCTGGGACAGGTAATGCTATCTCCTCCAAAGGTTGAGCAGCATTGGGCAGAGGTTGGAAGCTTCCATCCTGTATTCCATTAAGTGCTGATCTTATCCAGCCCTAGGCTGGAACTGCTGGGGTGCACTCTATGTTTCCAGTTAAAAGTTGTCTCCATAATAAACAAATTTTAGCTATTATTCTTGCTTCAGTTTCAAGACACAGATGTGAAAGAAATGACTGAGCTATCAATGGTTCAATTCTTTGGTATCAGCTCACTAAACAGCAACCATTGGTGACATCATCACATGCAATAGCCTAAAGGAGTGGACTGCAATAGCACATGCATTCTGTGCTGAGACACAATATTCTGGTAGGTATCAAAATGACCTTTAGGTAGAAATCCTGTGGTGGCTTGATTTGGAAATGTTCTAGTGACTCTTTGATACTCCCCTCCCTGTTTCAATTCACTGACACTAGTCTTTTCCTTAAACCAACTGAACTTTCATCTCATTATAACCAAGCTTCCTAATCCCAAAACATGCAGCCTCTCATATGTAACCTTGCTTTCTGACTATGATCAATAGGGCCTGTATTTTAACACCCAGCACTCATTAATATTTCCTGCAGACTGTCAAATGAGTAGCAAGTAAAGTAGGAAGTGTCCCAGATGTTTGAAAGAAAAAATGGAATTATTCATTGCTTACTAACGTCAAATGCTAATGTGAGAAAAGCATCCTTGAAGAGAACCTTGGCTAAAATTCATTAGTGTGATATGGAATCACCCCTTTTAATTATACGTTTTTGAAAATGTGTTTATTAAGCCTTATTCTGATCTGCGTTATAGCAGGTGTTACTGAGGCGAGTGCATTTAATTCACTGGAATTGTTCCTGATTTATGCTGATGCAAGTCAGAACAGAGTCACGCCCATAGCCTTGGCACTGTAGTGTTCTATCCTTTTGTCAAGCTTTTTCAAATCCAGCAGATGAAAAAAACTGTGGCAGCCTGAATTTCAAGACCACATCACTGAATGCAGTAGGTTATCACCAAAAATCCCCACCAAAAAACCCACAACCAACCCAGGTTCCTGAGGACAATTTTGTCTGGGTTATCTTAAGCCTAGGAAGTACACAAGCTACAAAGTAATTTCTTCTGTATCTCCACAGAATATGTTTGCTGAGCGCTTAAGATGGCTATTAATGATGCATTTTGACATAGGTTTTAATTATTTTATTGTGTCACTGTACTGTATTTACCATAATGTCATCATGGTGCATCGAGCACAAATAGGTTTAAAATCTACTAATTCCAAAATGATTGTAAATCTTGTTTTTTCTAAAAGAATGATTGAGTTTTAAACTATTGCTTGTTCTAGAGCGGATCCTGAGCTAGTAAGTCTCTAAGGGATGGTTACTCCCCAGGGCATGAATGCATGATTAAGCTAAATGTATTCCATAAATGCCTTGATGACATTAAACTAAATTTTTTAAAGAACAGATGGAGAAAGTTAATAAATATTTCATTCTATAATATAAAATTCACTTCTATATTCACAACTTCAGGGATCCTTAGCTTCAGAGATATCAATAAGTCTGATGGATTTCTTTCTGCATTCTTGTACTTCTGCCCTGGCGTCTCTTATGGGATCATCATTTCTGCATGCTTGAATTGTTTTATGGGATCAGTGAAAGGCAAGTGACTGTAAATCTTGACCTCTTCTGCTCCTAGATTATATACTTTTTTCTTTGTGGCCATAAGTGTTCGGCTCAACACTGAATGGATAATTAAGTGACAAAAAATATCCAGTGAGACAATTTATAGTGAGAAATAATCACTTGAAGAACTGATGGGACACAAGCATAACCCTAACAGATATCATTAAAAAACACTTTAACATTGACAAATAAACCATTTAAATATTTGTGTATTTCCAAATGGCATGAAACACCTTTTCACTTAAAAAATACAAACTATACTGTTTATAGCCATCCTATTGAAACAAAATTTCCATTAATGGGAATCAGTGTGAATTTTATTAAGTGAGAACTACAGACTGAGCCTGTTATTCATATGAAAAGAGAAATCTTTACATGTTGGAATTACAAATGCTCATTCTATGCGTGCCATGGATCTTGTAAAAAAGTAATCAGAACTTGCTCCGTTGGTTGCCATCAAAGGACAAGAAATGCCATACTTGAGAAATATCTGAGAAAGAGTAATAAACATTTTTATACCTCCAACAAATTTCACTGCATTCTACAACAGATTTACATCACATTATTAACTAACTACATCTAGTCAATGGCCTGGCATATAACTCAAAGATATGTTTAATTCAAACCATGGCAGTCACAAATAAAGCAGATATTGTGAAAAGTTTGATTCAAATATTATACAAATCAACTAAGCAGGCAAGAGCCTGCCACAAGCTACTTAAAGCACTGAGATCACTAAAAGAAAACACATAGTGACAGGACCAAATCTTATAATTTCTCACGTATTTTTTACAAATCTTCTTGTACAGTACAAATAGAAACTACTTTGCCCTTAGGATTGAGACAGTCTTGCCTGCAGTGTACTACAATTAGCATGCGCTACTGTAATGAAAGCCTCTGTACACATATTCACACTTGAGTACTCAAGCACTTATTTACACTTATACTGTATGTAATGTATCTGGGATTGCCTGTTATTCTGCATTTGTACCTAGCACAATAGGGTCCCATTTTGGTAGGCCCATAGGCACCATCACATCAAACAGATTATTATAATATTGTTGTTCCCATTCCCTTCACCTAGCCCTGTCAATTTGTCTGTCCTTAGATAGTTAAATTCTCAGGGCAAGGACCATCTTGAGGATTTGGAAAACATGTAGCACACAGTGGAAACTATTGTATATACAATAATCAAGTGATTTATTTACTGTGAAATAACAGCTCTATTCCCTTATTTAAACTTGGGTAGATGCACCTTTGTGTTTGCAGGACTGAGACCTTAAATGAGAAGGGAAAAAAGTGCATCTCCTGGCATTGTGTAATAGCTGTCCTTTAAATGTCAATTAAAGTTAACTTAGAAAAAATCATGCTTAATTGGTTTTCACAAATAGAGCTTAGAATGTGTATCATCACAGCCAGATTTGATTACCTTTAATCAAGAAACAAGGGTGCTAGGAATAACTTCACATCCCAATCTCTGAATATTTATAAATATTGAGACCAACAGGCAGGTTGTAGATATGCACAGCCTATTAAAAATAATATCTCATTGATTGAAGTAAAATGGACCAGGCCCGCAAAATTTGGGTCTGAATTCAAACAAAAATGGATTCAACTTGGTATCCAGGCATTGGTCTTTCCAATTAGAGGCAGATCAAGGAAGTCCATATGAACTTTTACACAGTATAAATATTTGGGGTGTGGGTTTAGATTCAGGACCATCTTTTTTTAAATGACTGGTTTTGTATTTTTGCAGTGTTCTTTCCTTGACTTTATTCAACAGTGACTCTTGATCAAGCACATAACCTGACAAAATATGACTACAAAAATTGTCTAATCTCCAAAATTGATGTGACCAAATTTCCAGACAGCATTAAAAGATTTTATCAGAACACATCTTAACTCTACAGATTATTTTTACTCCAGTGCTTTCAGAATGCTTTGGCCAACAAGGTAAAAGAGAAGTCCTGAAATTAAAACCAAGGGAACCCCCGCTGCAGCAAACATAAATGACCATCCATAATACACATTCACAAGGGTGTCCTCCATGCATTTTTCACTTCTTTCTAGAAGTATGTATTTCTGCAGATCAGCTGCAAGCTCCTTCCATATCACAAACAGAAATACGAGCAGGAAAAACAAACCTCCTAGGAAAAAAGACAAATATCAATTATTTTCAGAGTGTGACTAGCAGATAAAATTTCAAATTAAAATATTGTTTATGGATCTGTACTGACCATATGAAAGTATTTAATTTTTAGAAGTTTGCTTGTCATTTAATCAAATACACTGCTTGAGTAAGAAAAATTGGCCCCTGCACCTTTGAAAAGATACAGCAAGGTTTGTAAAGTGTTTCTTTCGTTTGCTACAGAGTAAAACTTTAACTGAGCTGCTTTTATATTTATATAGTACATTTACAACAAACATAAATTACAATAAATGATTTAAAATTGATTCAAAAGGAACATTGACAAAAAACAGAATTTTGATGATTCAGACCATACTTGCAGGGTTCCTAATAATAGGTTATTGGTGGTCATCATTAATTAGAAAATTGTTCTTGGAATAACAGCTACCTGGTCTGAGTTCTCTCTCACTGGGTGAAGTTGAATGCTCAGTGAAAGCTTCATCTGTGCAGGTGGTCTGCATGAATGATAAGTGTTTTCCCATTTTGTTTTCACCCACTGGAATTAACTGCAAGGATCCCAGTAACTTTAATGGAACCAGAATCAGGGCTCAGTTGTGAATATGGATGAATTTCACAATATTTGCCTAAAATTTGGCTAACCATTCCTTGATTCAATTTTGCTTCCATAGCTATGTTTGTTTGATATGAGTAAGAAAGGAATATGGACACAGTTAAAAACAGGTAGTTTTTTATATCTTCATGTCTTAAAAAAAAAGTATCAAACAATCCAGTTGGAATCAGTATTGCAAAAGGGCAAAAACATGCAAGAGATTTGTCTCTGCTGGTGGTGAGATTTACTTTGCATATAGTGCTGTAAACTGCAGTTACTTCCCAGGGTTGACAGAACAAGCACAAAAGCTGTAGCAGCTCCTGCAGTGTGTTTGTCATAGATTATGTTTTCTTTTTTTAAACTAAGCCTTGTAACAAAGTATCAAAACTTAAAGTGGTGTGTATAGAAGATAGTATTTTATAGAGAAATAAAACCTAAAAGGGTAGAAAAGGCATCCAAGTTATGGCATAATCACCTCAGGTTTTAATAATACAACAATAAATCATTTCTAATGAGAAGCTGCGAATTCTAGTTATGATACAATTTTGGATGTATTACTGTATCCTCAAAGAGTACCCTGATAATCTTCCTCTACAGCCAGGTGGAAAAAGAGAGATTTAGCTCACAGTTAGTTTGAGACACTGGATTAATCTAGAGTTAAGCTTTGATATCAAGCCAAGAATAGATTTTTGAAGCTAGGTTCCTGTTTTATGCAACAAAACTCTTACAAGGTGCATTCATGATATTTTGATCCCAAATAGCAGGCATTTCTTAAAACCTAGTAATTTCGTTTAGATCTCAGCATTTATCAGGTCAACTGTTACAATGAGATTTCAGTCAAATCTGAAATACAATCAAAAGTCACCTCCAGGATCTGCCACCCTCCACCCCCAAAATGCATCATGTTCTAAGGTCTGGCCCATCTATGAAATAGATTAATTCAGTGGAGGTGAGGAAAAGAAACCTGTTCCTTTCTCATATAAAAACTTACTACAAAAAAAGTACTACTTATTGTCTTACTTCTAGTACAGACAAAGTCAACGGTTCATCTTAGGTAAAGCAGTCCATAATGCCAGAGTGATCAAAGCACACAAGTTTCTGTAGTAAGGAGTACCCATGGGAGTGATGTGGCTAGCATCATGCCTCACTGACTTAAGTACCCTGCCTGAATGGCGAGATAGCCATTTACAACTTGGTTGACAAATGGTGGCCTTCAGGACAAGTTTGGAGCAAGTTTCAAATTCACACTGCTGAATCTGAAGTAAGACACCCGGACCCATAGAATGAGTGAGACATGGCCACTGCACCTCTAATACAGTCATCCCTGTTAAGGTCAACACATTAATCATAATCCTTCAAGATTATGGAAGATAAATCATGAATCTTAAATACCTTCTATAACCCCAAAAGTATAGTTTGGTAACTGGAGGTAGGTGTTGCATTTTTAATGGTAACCACTATATTAGTTAAAATTAAATAAAGAAGTGTAATAATCTAGGCTGTAGTTTTTTTAAGTAATAGAACAATTTCACATTTGAATTGGTTTAATTCACAAGTCACTGTAAAATTTTACTTGGCTATTAACAGCTTCTGTTCAGTTTAGTTCCTTGTAACTTTTAAATATGACAGCTTCTAAACTTATTTACTTTTTGCAGGTTCTAAAGCAGAGTTGTCCAGAGCACAGGGCTGGTCTATAGGCTGGATCAGGCCTAAATACCCCACCTCCTCCACCCACATGCCTGATCCAGCACAGGTGGCACCTGCCTGGACTGGTCTGGGGCTGGCTCCAGTGGGCAGCACAGATGGCATAGCCTGGGACTCCCCAGGTGAGCACCATGGGCGCTGCAGCCAGGGCCCCAGCCTAGGCAGACGCTGCCAGTGCCATAGGCCAGGACTGGCCTGAGCAATCACTGTAGCCTGAAACAACCTAAGCATGTCCTGTGCTCTGCATATAGAGATGGCCTGGGCCAGCAAAGGGGACAGCACCAGAAGCCAGATTATGAGGCTGTGAGAGACAGACCCATAAAACATGTGTTTCACTGTAAAGCAAAACTTCAACTTCAGGAAGCAGCTAAAGCTGTCATTAACTATTTTTGCTTCAGGAGGGCATATGCAAAGGCCTAATTCAGGGAAGCATTTCTATATATGCTTAAATACATCCTTATTCAGGAAAACTCTTAAGTATTCTCAGTTGGAAGCCTATGCCTCAGTGCTTTCCTGAATTGCAGCCTAACAGCATCCCATGCAAAAATATATAGGCTTTATAATATTCTGAAGTAAATTCCAACTATGCTGTACATGTACACGACAGCTAAAAGGCCTGTTTTGTTTTACTGTAAGAAACAAGCCATCTCTCCAGTACCCTAAAATTTGTCATCTAATTTTAACAACGGAAAATTCGTTGACCCTGTGAGCATACTGCATATCCCAGTAAGAGATATGTATATGTATATAATTTAACCTTAATAAAAAAAAAAAGACCCTGGGACTGGCACTCAAGAAACTGAAGCCGTAAGTTCATTAGAACTTTTGGTAACATTTAAAGGTGTCACAAATACATATTTTATATGCAATTTGAGAGTTGTATACTTAAAATACCAATTATTCTGCTATAAGAAAGTTGCTGCATATAAATTGTCAGACATTCTTCACATAATGCAATATATTGATAAGAATATAATTAAGTCTTTATTGCTAATGTAATTTAAAATTAAATTAATTAGATAGCAACTGAACCTCGATAAGTGGCTTTCTTAGGATCAATTTATATTTCATTAGCATATAATACCTGTATTAATGGACTGAAATAAAAAAAATGTCCCTGATGGGCAGAGGACAGTAATATGATAACATACTTATTTAGAACTGCCTTTTATCCACTGGTTCTTTAAATTTTTTACAACCACTCTTTAGGGATAATCTTCATCCCTTAACTATAAAGGTAAAAAGGAATAAATGGCATTCGATGGTGAGGTAAGGTGATTTGAAAGGCCGACAACGAGAGGAATGGAATCCAACATTCAGGTTCTCAGAGTGTTAAGGAGTCGGAAAATGGTGCCTTAGTTCTCAGAAGGAAAGTCACCAGATCTCAACACCTAACGTTTTATTATTAAATGTACTGGAGATGATAGCTCCAAAACAATATGGGAATCTATATTAAGAACAAATTTCACACACTGTGAGGATGACAAAAATGTAACAACAGCCATATATCTTCTGAGGTAGAGGATAGTCCTTGAAATTCAGTTTCAGTAATGAGAAAACAGAATAAAGAGGATAGGTAATACAGGAAAACAGAGATGGACACACAGAAAACTAGAGATGCCTAAAATTTGGGAGGCAAATTTTTCCTAAAGTATGCATATATTAGTTGACTGAAAATATTTGCACATTTATATCAAATTCTTTTGGCTGAAAAACCCAAAGAAAAAAGTTTCATGAAAATAAATATTTCATTTTGCCTATAAACAAAATGTTTTGGCAGTTTGGTTTTTAAATAATCATTTCTTCTTTAATTTTACCTCTAAAGTTAATTAATTTTAAGAGTTTTGTTTGCATTGAAATATTGGGGGGAAGGAAGGACTTATGTTTGGGGGGGAACATTTTGACCCCAAATTTAATCTTTCTGGATCAACCTGCTAACTGAAAACGCAGGCTTTTGCTCAGCCTTCAAGGAAATTATGTTGGAGTCAACACGCCTCCTTCAAGGCAATGGCAGAGGAAATAGAAGGGTCACGGGGAAATTGAATTCTTAAGATTTTAACTACAGAAATTAAACAGGGATGAAAAAATTGATCAGACTTCTGATATTTCCACAGCTATAATGCTATAAAATGTCATTCTGGGTCATGCTAAGGAAGTACTACAGAGTTTGTTTGGCTTCAGCTTTGTGCTAATACTTAGAAGTGAAGGGACAGGGTGACAGCATGCACTAGTAAGAGAATACTGAACAAGACAGAAACTTCCTCTTTAAGGGTATAGTAGTGTTGTCTTGGCTGTTGTGTGTTGGGTTCTGGTAAGTGTTAGTGACAGGCTTGTCAAATGAAACAATCTATACATTCCTCTTAACAGCTCTGTGGTTTCTGCTGGCTGGAAAATTAGCAGAGTGATCTCTTTCTTTCTCTCTCTTTCCCCCTCTGCCTCTATTCATTAGGTTGGTATGGAAAAAATTAACTGTGAAACTCAGTCTCAATGTTGATGAGGTCAATGGCATCTTCTGGGGAGGGGCTAATTGCAAGAAAATTGAACTGTGGTATTAAATCTTCTTCTCTGTACACTAGTGACACCATCTAGGGGCGAACTACAAGACAACTAACCTCTGACTCTCAATCTTCCCACTCCAAAGGATAGTAGCACCTTAATTGTGAGTAAATTGAAGTCTAGCTCTGTCTCTTTCTTTTGCTCTCTCTCTCTTGCTTTATATGACACCTTTGTAGCAGCTAATTGTAGGGACAGGTGAATGAACTCAATCTTTAATGCTTATTCCCTGGAAGCTAAAGAGTTCTAATATAGTTTGCAAATTATAGGAAAACTGAATTTTAACTATTAGTGTCTCATTCACTTTCTGGACTAGAAGCCTCCTAAAGTTGCTAATAAGAAAACAGAATGCCATCCTTTCCATAAATGCTAGCTTGTATAACATAGGAAGTAACTGGAGATTGGCAGAGTATGGAATTCATATTTCAGAAAAATCAACTGGAGCAGAGAACACAGAGAAATCCATAGATAGAATTGACTTAGCTTTTATCTTTCATATTGTAAGCAACTAGCATTAAAGAGATGATTAATCTGAGCATATACAAGCATGTATACCCCTGAAACATCCTGCTCATTAGTTGCCATTAAAATTATCCTACTACATTAACACATTCCTCTTTATTACATATTGGTCATCAGAAAGGTCTGATCTTATAATATCCAGATTTTAGTTGGCATTGGTGTAAAACAGCACCACTCTGGAATCCTACCATAATATTAGTAATACTGTACAATAACATTCTTATGTAAATGGCAACAGAAGAATATAGATGGTATGGGATTTTATGTATTTTTGTTTTCTATTTTAGAGACAGCTGGCAATTACCCCCCATGTTCAGGCTGTTACCTCTTTCCATTGCATGTCCTGGGCCTTTTCTTTAAGACATTCTCAGAATTCCCTTTTTGCTTTTTCTGTTCCCTCAAACTGTTTTTTTGCCTCTACTCCACACAGCAGTTAGATTCCAAGTCACTTTTTCACTTCACAAAATAAAATGAAATTGATTGCAATGGTTTAGGATCAGTCCTATAGGGAAAATTCTTACCATTAAACTTGCTTGCTAAAATACCCCTACTATACAAACAGAAGGGGCACAGACACAGCAGGGTGAAATTAATGTGAAAAGTCTAATAACGTTTTCTGAAAATATTTTGCAACATTCATTCAGCTCTACTAGTGACACAATAATTATAATTAATTATATTTTCATCTGACTATTGAAACAAGTGACAATTAGTCACCAGTTAATGTCTTTTTTCTAATAGGAAGCCTTAAAATGAACTATAGCAAGCCACGCATGAAGAAAGATGATGCTCTGGTTAGCTTTTCATGGGTTTCAGTCACTTTTGGAAGCAGGTTGGCAAGAACAACCGTTAAATTAGAGAACAATATCTACAAATGAAACTAGCAATAAATGTCAAGCAGTATCCGGTTCTATCTACCAAGTTACCCTGCAGAATAAATCAAACAAGATGAGTTGGTTTTACTGAAGGCCCTCTCAGGAATACCACCCACAAAGCACTAGATTTGTTATAGTAGATGGTAAGCTATCCGACTTGCCCTCTGAAGGTACAGTAAATGAGAGTGGTTGACGAGAAAACCTAGAAGAATCCAATGCATTGAATTCAATTTCTTCTGCCCCTGTGATGGAGGAACACAGAGGTTACTGGTACCAATCTCATGATTTAAAGATAGGGGCCTCATCTTCAGTGCCAGTGCTATCCTCAAGGAAAAGCAGCCAAGTGACCTTTAAGATCGGTCTGACAACACCTGATGCAAAATGATTACTTTCAGTTTTACAGTTGATGGCGATTACACTGAAAGCATTTTTACCTAGTTGTAAGAGGCAGAAAAGAATGAAGACTGGAACAATTTGTAGTATAAATCTAAATAGATCAATAATAAACGCACATGGTAAGCGATCTACTTTCCGAGAGAAATTTAGGAAAATCTGACTACCAATAAATGTGGTTGGCAGCACATTTATACTTCAGGTAGACTCAGAACCTTTCCATAAGAAACTTTACACATATTACCTAAGCCTCAAAACAGCTCCCTGATGTAGGAAAATGTGACCAGAGTAAACAAACACAAGGAGGTTAAGGGCTTAATAATTAGGGCTGCGTGAGGCTTCAGTAGCCGATTCAATTCAGAGGAGATTTGGCCCTATTCAACAGCCAGATCCGAATCAAATCAGGAGACCCATTAAAAGCTCTGAATCAAATTGGAAGCCTTTAAATCAAATTGGGCAGGTGGAGCCAAGGCTGCAGTCTAGGTTGGCTAGCCCCAGCCACAGCCTGAAGTACAGCCCTACCTCTACCCACCCCACAGAGCGCAGTGGAGCAGGGAGTATGGGGGGGGGCTGCAGCCACCCTAAAATTCCCTATAGCCCCTGCCACCCTCCCCTCCCCAATCAGGGTGCATGCGCCTGCCACCATGCCCTGACACTGCTTGCCCAGGAGGCATGGGGAGGCTGGACCAGCTTCCACTGCTGCCCACCACTTGTCTGAGGCAGCGCAGCAGCACTGTCCCATGCCTGGGGCTGGGCTAGCGGCAGGAGGGCATAGCCCCTGCTTGTGGCACCTTCCGCCTAGAGTGGTCCATGCCTTTATCACACCCCCGCTGCCTCTGCCCTGGCTGGGAAAGTGGCAGCAGGGCATAGCCCCTCCTCCCAGCTCTGCTCCACTTGCATCCCGTACCCCTCTCCCACCCGCCTCAGCTTGACAAGCGGTGGCAGGATGGAGCCCCCACTCCCAGAGCCTTCCATCACCCATCTGGAGTGCAGCCCAGCCCAGCCCACATAGATCCAGGGACATATGCCCACTCCCATGCCCACTCTCATGCCCTCCTGGACCAGTGGTGTACAGCACCGCTCAGTGGCAGGAGCCCCCCTCCCCAAGTCGCATGTTACCCTGGCCTAGCTGGGCAGTTTGTTCCAGCCCCAGTCCCTCCCTCACTGTGAGGGTGTTGATCTGTCCTCTCATGCCCCTTCCCTCCCTCCTCTGCCCACCACAGACTTAGCAGCTGGAGGCACCGGTGTCCAGCTTGGTCAAGGACTGCTGCCTATAGTCTATGGCCAAATCTCTGAACTGGTGCTGAATCTTCAGATCTGAATCAGCTGAATCGAATTGGTACAGTGATTCGAATCACCAAATCAAATCACTGTCCCTCCAAATCAGCCGAATCTGAATCGAATTCTTCCCACTTCGCATGGGTCTATTAATAATGTCTTGCTATAGGACACCTAGTGAATCAGTGGCAGAGACGGAACTAAGGAGTCCCAAGCCCTAGCTGGAAAATATAATCACTGGACAACACTCTCTCTTGATGAAGTGTAAATGTTTTCATACTTATTAAAAGAGAAAGCATTTTGTGAAGAAGATTAATTAAAACTGACCTACAGGCCATGATTAGAAGGTAAGTTTCCTATTGTATGATTGGATGACAGAATTTTGTCCAGAGGAAAATAGATGGATAAGAAGTCAAACCATCTGTGGTCTGTTGTTCCTACTGAATGGCAGGGTTGCAAAATATTTTCAGAAAGGATTATATTTAATAAAAATAAAGGAAATAGCTACAGAGGGACATATTCCAAAGAGTTCAGAGATTCAATTTCAGTAAGAACCCAGAAGTTTGATGCTTATCAAAAATTAACTGATGAACCTTTGGAGTAAACTTTGCTGGAAGTATGACCAGAATGATCATTTTGCAAGGTTTTCAAATCTTTCTGCTTTCTGTTTAAAATTGAAAAATGTTGTGATAAGTCACTTTGTAGGAAAGACACTTAATCAGAATGGCTCCCAAAGTACTGAATTAGTTTAATGCTATGGTTAATAACAATGATTGCTGCTTAAATGGGACATTCTATTCAACTGCTGCACCTTTGGCTAATGCCAAGGGATTCTGTAATGTATAACCAAGGTATTTTAAAAATCATGAAATTCTCTCTCCTGATCTTTTTTAAAAAAAGAGTGGTCAAAAAAAAATACCAGGGATAAGTTTTACTGTGATTTTTTTCTATCTACAATATTTTATTTTATTTCGGCTCTGAAAACAATGACAGATTTCATAGTCTGTTTTTGATCATCTTTAATGGGAGTGTTCATGTACTTCAATCTATACACGTGCTTATATTTCTTGATGAGTTGGGGCATAAGTAGAATAACCAGAGTGTACAGTTTACAAAAATTATCTGTTTGTCTTGATCTTATGAAAAGTATTATAATTAAGTGTATAGGTGGGTTAACTTAAGGGGGCTATTCATATCCATAGAGCATGACTGTTGACTAAATGTTTGCAGAAGAGACCCTATAGCAGTACTTCTCCCAGCCCCTCATTAAAATGTGCAAGAGAAAAAGAGTTAACCTGAAGCAAACTTCTAATATCAAACTCTGTAAAATATTCAAAGTATGGTTACATGTTTTTGTTATGATGAATTGGGTGCTACTGTCAAACTTTATTTAAGATAAACTGCAGCTTCCACTCCTAAAAACAAGCACATTACTGTCAAAAATAAAAGGCACGTGTAGACAGAAATGTGTAGTTAATTGTTGTTTTGTGAACGGGTGTGTGTGTGCGTGCATCTGTGAAAGGGACACAAAAAAATCTGGAGAAACTAAAAGAAAAGGCAAAGGAGGCACAAGATATGGCCTGAATAAGCACTGAAAATATACCCTTACTTCAGAGAATAAGCACAGCCATTACATCTCCATGGGGCATAGGGCTTAGCAAAAACACTCCATCCTTGAGAGAAAAGAGACTTGGGGAACAACAAACAAAATACTGCATTATTTTTAAGTTTGGGTCAAAGATTTAAATTACTTGTATACATTTATACTAACTAAATCATTCTCAAAACAAAAAGAGAGAGAGAGAGAGAGAAAAAAGCCCCAAATGTTATAAATCCTGGTGCTATCAATAATTCAGTAATTACGAGTGTTACGGTAGAAGATGAATAGACAAATATTTCAGCTTATTTTCCTGATGCGATGACACTTTCTCATTTTATTTGAGCGCCTCCAAGTTTTTTTTTTCATTTAGAATGCATATGATAGCCCAAGTACTGATTTCTACCCAGTGCTAAAAGAAACAGTACAAATGAGAAGACCAAATTGCTGAAGTGGGGCCCAGCTAATCACAGTACAAGATGCTATGGTCATAGACTGTAGCTAGGTTTAGGGGTCTGCCCCTACACTGCATAGCAGGATCTGAATCTAATAGAAGAGGAAAAAAATCTCTGAAAGAAAGAATCTTTTTATGGCTAAATAATAGTATCTTTCCAAAGGTTGACTAAGCATAAAAGTTCACTTTTGCATTGCAGGGAAAAACAGTTTATTCAAAGTCAGCCCTTAAATTTATTGCACATATAAATTTACCAGAGCTCGTATCCTTCTGCTGTAGTGTCTCATTATTAGTGTTCTTACCCTTTTCATGCACACACGCACGCGCACACAAAGAAAGATTTGGTCTCAGCACTCCAGGCACTAGTATATCCAATTACAATGACTTGGCAGCTTACCAGATGTGATGAGGAATCCGCCTCCTACTTTATAAAATCTAGCATTGACAAAGGGCACACCACACACCAACAGGAATCCTCCCACCAGACTGGCAGCAACAGCTACCATGATAAATGCAGTCCAGAAGCCTCTGTACACTGTACAATCGAAAAGAATAGAATTATAGGAAAGGAAAAATCAACCCACATAATCAGATCAGTTTTCAGAAGTCTGTGAAACTGAAGCATGTAACTCCAATTTCAGTGACAATAAAAATAATAACCTTGCTGTAATGAATACCAGGATTATGAACCATTTTAAAAATATTTTTTAGACTTATTGAGCTGTTGTTCATGTTCAAAAGAAATGTGTCTGGCATGTTACTAACTCCCTTGAGTGCCACTGAATAAGTATAGTATATCCAGCACTTGCAGGTTTAGGTTTTGTGTCATGATACCTCATGCCGTAAGAAATGGGGCTGGACTAAATACTAGAGCTCTGATAAGTGGGTCATGAAGGCATGGCATAAAACAGTTTTACTTGTGAGGACAACACATACTGCTTGGTAGAAGTTTTGCGAGAGAGCAGAGTTTGGGGTAGGAAAGAAAGAATGAAAACTAATCATAAGGACAAACATATAATTGTGTCTTCTTTTCTTTCCCCTTAAATAATGCTTGTTGAAAGTGTTGGATTCATAGTCCTGAATAATGTAGTCTTTTATGAAATTATAAAGCAGGCTATCCCCTCCTCAGTGCCCCTGCTGCTTCCTAGATGATCCAAGATGGATCATAAGTAGGGACGGGATTTAACATCTTTGGCATCTTGAGTCTTGGATTTTCTACTGCTAGCAAAGACCAGACAGGCTATTTGTATGTTAGGGACATGTTACAGGATGGGGTCCTCAAGGACAGCCATGATCTCCTAAGCCCCTTGACTGTGTCAATTTGGCCCAATGGGCACCCTCAGTTCTCACCCGCCACGTCTTTGATGGAAAATATAAAAATAGGGAGGCTGCCTTTAAGTCCTCTTAGACACGATTTGATGGACTCTCTGAACCCAGTGGGTTCCTGGACCCCTTGGGGGTCTCATTCCACAGTGGGTGTTTCAGAGCACCCTAGCCTTATGGGCTAGATGCATGGCTCCAACCTCCCCTTTACCATGCCCCAAGCCTTGCAGATGGTACTGGTGTTGTTTTGCCTAGGCGTCATTATAATTTGGCCCCTTGTCCACACTGGACTCTCCACAGCCCTGTCTCTGCACTCCTCAGCGCCAGGGTCGGTGCACCGCAAAATGCCATGCCCTCTCTGGCACCAGGGTCTGTGCCCCCAAGTGAGGCCTCCTCCTTCCCCAAATAGCATCACCCAAACCACCGGTCTTATAAAACGGCAAACAAAACGTAAGCCCCTGGCCTATAACATAATATAAGCTACATAAGGTGTGCTTAGCCCCTCTACTTTACCTGGAGCAGAACCCAGTTAGGCCTTCTCCCTCCACTTACTCCACAAGGGCTCCTTCTTTCTTGGCCACCAGCAGAGAACTGCCTCCTAGTCCCCATCGTGGGGTTTATATGGGCCCAGGGCCCTGCCCCTTCCGGCCAGCTGACCAGGTGCAGATGCAGGCTAATTTCTGCATTAGCTGGTTGCCATGGCACCTGTCTGGCTCTTTGGACTCTTCCCAGGCAGTTTCTGCTCTTTGAGGAGCAGGCATCTAAGTGCCCTGTGACAGGCACTTTCCAACTACTCAGAATCAAATTCAGATAACTAACCTATTTCACTGAGCAAACAACAACTTTTGTTCAAGTACCGTATAGCAGGTATTCTTTAAGCAGAACAGTTCCGAAGTGTCCCACTATCCTTTTTCCTGAGCTATCCTGTCCCCTTTTGCTATCAGCTTTCACTCTGTGCATTTTTTCTCTGAAGTAGCAATTACAAAGAGTTGACTCAAGCATGAAAAAATGGGTAATTCTCTAACAATTCACATTTGAAAGAAAAATGTTACAAAGCAAACATATTTTACTCATTTTTAAATCAACCTGACATGGAATCCACTTAGTAAAAGATAAGAATCTTGAGCATTTAAAGAAACCCACAATCCTTATGCCTAATAGCACATCACCTTCCTATCACAGGGCCAAACACTTCCCTTACTTAATAAGCTACTGATTTGGGTATAGCCAACAGTAAATGTAGCTCCTTGTGCATCCTCCAGCTTTCTATTATTTTAACATACATTTGCTTGAAATAAAATGATAATAATGTGTACTGAATTAGTACCATCTTGCTGCAGGTCTCAAATGTGTTAGAGGAGTGCTTCCCTAACTTTTCCTCAGCATGACCCCATTTATGGCCCCATTTCCTTAGCATGACCCCATTTCCTCATCATGGCCCCTCACTCCCAAGCCACCACTCCCCAACCTTGCAACCCCATCCACTGATGTTGCGACCCCATTTAGGGTTGCGACCCACAGTTTGGGAATTGCTGCTTTAGAGTCAGTTAATGTAGCCTAAGTACCACCAGTGAGGAAAGCATACTCACCCCAATTTTGTAGATGAGGATTAAACTAAATTGAGGACCTAATCCTGCCACCCTTATTCACAGTGGGTACATCTACACATTCATTAATGTGTTGTGATTACACAGCATTACATTTAGTACCTGTAATTATGTACTAAACTTAATGTGTCATAATCGGCACTACTGTGCTTTAGCACCAGCACACACTGTTTTGTGACACTAATGCACAGTAAATTAATTCTACTACACGTTAGCACATTAACATGAGTTTTGCCTGCTGCATTAATGCTCAGTAGAATTAGTCTACTGCACTTGAAGCGTCTTGTGTAGATGCAGCCACTGAGTTGTATTTTAAATCTGGGTACAAATGAACAAATAGTAAAGGTTATCTCAATAGGCAGTTGCCCAGTAATGGATTGGATGCTAAACTTGAGTAAAAACTGTACAGGTATAACTTTCAATCCATGCAGAGAAGAACATGTCTACTCAGGAGTCATCACTGCATTATCTACAACCCAACATAAGGCACAATCTTGCATCCCCTAGGGCAAGTAAAATTCTCTTTGCAGATCAGAGACTAGAGAACAGAGTTTATAGTTAAGGATATTCCTTGGTCTGACAGCTTTTTTGCTCAGCCATGGCACTTTAAGCAGTAACAGTCTTGCAGACCTCAGTCCAAGCAAAGATTCCTGAGAGGCAGCTGAGGAGTTTGTTTCATAGCAAGGACTGACAAACAGGGACAGATGGCTTGAGGGCCCTGTACTTAGTACAGAAAAATTAGCTTGTTCATTAGCAAGATCATTCAGAAACTAGAACCCAAGACTTTTTCTTGTAAGAATTAAAAAAGAAAAAGGCTGCTTAGCCTGGATAGTGTTTGTTAGAAAGAGCCTGTGCTGGAGCCAGAAATGAGCTGTTCATTTACTGTCACAGACGCATCATATCCATTTTACTGCAGTGTGCTCCCTAGGGCAGAAATCTTACATAGCAGAGGGGGAAAAAAGGCAGCTACTCTCACTCAAATGCTCTTTCTGACAAATATATTTTTTTAAATTAGTTCCCCATTATAAAAAAGGTATTGCTAAAGGCTAAAGAAAAGGTCAAGATGTTTGTTTGTACTCCGTGCCTGCCCTGGGTCCCCAGAGGCAAAGCAGAGTGATACACACTATTTAAAGAAATCAATTAATTTCAAAAACAAGATCATTGAATTAATTCTGTCTTCTGCCACCAATTGAGCAAATTAAAATTCCAAACGGCAGCTGATTCATTACAGACCTCCAAAAATATATGGAGACATAAATAAAAGGAAACCAGTGGGGGGGGTCTATTCAAATTTGTTGGTATAACTGAGAGTTTGGGCTCTTTTTTTGGTGACTGATTCATTTGCCTTTCCTAATGTGGTTCTTTTAAGAAATGTCTTTATTGCTTTTTCTTTGAAGAAAAGAACAATAAATCAACATGATAGCGCCCTTGGCGCTAAGGCAGGCACTGTGCAAAGCATCAGGCCTAGGCTGGTAAACGCTGTATTCAGATATAGGGGAATAAGGCTCTTGTTACACAAAAGGCAAAACAGACAGGGTTGGTACCCTGGGCAAAACCTGCAGGGGAGTGGGGAAGTGCCAAAGGAACACAGGTTCTGGGAACCAGGTGTGTGGGGAAGTGTGATCTGCCCATCCCAGCTGTTACTCTTACAGCAGCAGCACAGCATCCAGGTACCCAGTTGCTTCTGCAAGAGCAACACTAATATGGCTGCTTTTGCTGCCATGGCATAGACTTCATGGGGGTAGCAAATTATTCTGACATCTTTGCTCACCCATCCCTAGACTTGCCACTACTGTCTTGCTTGGGGGAATCAAGGACATGCTTTCTCTTGCAGCCACAACTCCCTAGTTTTAGGGAGCGACAATGCTCTGCTCAAGATACTTCCCACTGATAGTAAACAGATGTAGGGTATGCAGTGAGCAGATGGAGCCCTGGCTCTGGGTTCACACCAGCTAGCCCAAAGGGTTGTTCTATACCCTTTTAGGAAGAGAAGTGTATTGGAATATGTGCAAAATAAATGAATAAATAAAAGAGACAGGGAAAAAGAGCAAAGTGATTTTCAGTTTACACTTATTTATTAAGATCCATAAAAAGCAAAGTGTCTACCAATAGGAGAAAGATCTAGAGATGTAGAAAGCTGGCCTCATTTATGATGAAAGCTCAGAGTGAATACTGAGGACTTCCTGAGATGATCTACCCTGAAATGAGCATGGAACAATACTGCCCAGTTATTAAACCTAGGACTAAACTATAATCAGCCTTGTGCTCTCTGCTTGCTAGCTGTCCTAAATTAAATTATTCCAGTCTTTTCCAGAGAGCAGGTTACAGCCCCCCGGATGTCCTCAGCCACCTACTCTGGCCAGTGTGGTAGATCCATGGCTCCTCCTTATCCTCTCTGCTTCCTTCTTGGCCACCTGACCACAGGGAGGATCATTGGACAAGTAGTTCCTGCTCTTCCTGCAAGGGCCAAGAAGCCTAATCTGAGCCGGGCCAAGAAAAAGCATTACATGGTAGCGTAACTAGTCCAGGCCATCCAGTAAATTACAGTACAGTGGCACACATCTCCATGTACCATTAACTCTGTGGAAAGATAATGTGAATATGACTAGTTAGAGACTAACCTGCAGTTGCATCATAGGAAGGATGTGGAACAGGTCCAAGAGCAATAGGCATAGGAAACAGGTAGCCATGCATGCAGAACTTGGGGTGTGGTTGGTTAGCTGAAAAAGAAGATCAAACAGCTTTTTGCTTTTATTTTATGGAAATACAACCACTAATATTTCGATAAACACAGCTAGTACTGCAAAACCCACAAAAACACCAGGTGGAGTCAGAGGAAGTGGAATAAAGTATATTTCCAATCTGTTCAAAATGCAAAGAGTGCAAATGTGTTCTAAATGCAAATCCTTCAAAAACAAACTAGAGCCAGACAAAAATCTGGAACTGTTTGTATTGAGAACTCTTCCCCGACTGGGGCTTGTTATTGGCTTTTTGTTTTCCTCCCAGATACAGTACGTGCTAAACCACCTGAAAAGGACTATTAGATCTACCTGCAGTCCAACAGTTTCAGTTTGTGGGAAAAGAAAGCACAATTACAATAGAAGTGTCCCATCAATATTAATACAACTGAGGTTTATCATGATTCATAGTAATAGAATGAATGTTAAATGAATTAATTAATGATTAGCCACTTATTTAAATATGTTCCCCAGCTCAATGAACACTTTGTGTTAGATGGACATTAGTTCTTGCTAAACTGACTGTGAAATACCTATTGAATTAATTATTACATCCACAAGAGCAGCAAATTAATTTGCCATGATCAATCCTATTATAATAAATACCTAAAGTAGTCATACAGATTTGCCAGTTATTTAACAATGGCTTTCTACTAAAAGCATTTTAGTTGGTGGTTTGTACCCACATTTTGCTTCAGGCAAGGTCAGATAACTTAGTATCTAATTATCTTATATGTCAATAGATCTGGCCCTCAGGGCATTTTTTACCAAAATTCCCTTTATTTTAAAAATATAAAACAGGTCTTGTAATTACTAACTGCATAAGGCTTGTTAGTGTACCAACCTGTATAGCAGTCTACAATAAACAGTAATCATCTGACATAATGATCATTTTGGGTTGAAGGTTTACTTTGAGATCCTGACAGAAGTACATGGTGAACTTATGACAAAGTTCCTATGAGAAGATCACACTTTGCAGTTACTTCATTAAACATGTTTTAGAGAGGGACCTTACCAATTCGGAAAATACTAGCTGCCTATAAGCAATGAGTAACTCTAGTGTCTATAGGTTGGTTGTGGTGATGGTTGTTTTACTCTATGTAGCTTTTTAATACAGACCAGTTCCATTTTCTATGATGTTATTACACAAAGTGCATGCCTCACTCTAACGCAGCACCCCTGAGAGTTATACTGCTATTCTGGGAGCACTGGTTGGTATATCTCAGTGATATTCCCTGAGGATTGCCCTTGGATGAGGAAAGTCACCAAAATGGTAGACCCAAGTTACCATAAAACATGTCCTACCTGAATACATATTCTTTAATGAAGCAGGTTTATGAATGATAATTAACTGTATGACTAGGAACCCTCTATAAATCTGGATATAAAACGAGATTTTTAAAAGATAATTTAGTGCTTATCTTATTCTTTTTGAAGCTCAGTAAACTATGATCCTATCCTTATCCACTGAACTGTATGGCAGAATCAGGGCCACACCAATACAAGTACCCCCCAACCAATGCTTTTTAGCCACCTCTATTTTTTTAAGAGAAAAAATGGCTCCTACAAGATTGCAAAAGACCATCTGAGAGCAAATTTATGACTTAAAAGGAGCACAGAAAGAGAGGTCCTCCTCAGGTTAGGTTTTCACCACCTGTAATTTAAAAAGGGACAGATGCATCTTTTGAAAAGTAAAATAAACGTAGCAAAAGCTAGCTTCTCATCAGAGAGGGATGTCTTCACCAAGTTGCAACTCAGATTGGCTATTTATAGATTAATTATGACCCAGTAAAATGATATAATCTGATGGTTCATAATGGCAGTACCGACAAACTCCAGCTACAACAACATGCTGAGAAGAACATGCTAAAGCCAATGTTAGATCTAGCCCATTAAAATATTTTCAGACCAAGCTGGAAACCATATCAGGATCACTCACTGAACCAGAAGTTCCATATGGTCTCCTCATAATCCTTGCCGAAGAACCAACATCTCCAAAAGAAACCTTCATGATGAAATGTGAGAATTTCTTTTCTGGTCTCACCCCAGACTTCAACCTGCAAAGAATAGAAGCACAAGGCATGTAGTGAATATCAGCTTGTATTCACTGCATGCAACAGGGAATTTACTTTTATTTTGGTTCAGTGACTGATTTTGGTTCAGTGACTGGGCTAGCAAAGTTCTCTCTCAGTTTATTTCCAGCTGTGGGGAGAAATTTTTGTTATTTGTTGTTTCTTTTGCACTGCTAAGATGACAAACAAGAGTAAGTAATCAGCATCTTGAATGGATTGCCTTAACACAGACACCCAACTCTGTAGTGTCCTGTATCCTTCAAGCTTTTACATGCTGCTTTCTGAATTTCCTAAGTGAATCATTTCCACAGATCTCTGAGTAAGCAGGATGTGGGCCCAATCTGGCAGCTATTGTGTAGCCAAAACTACAACCAGCCTTATAACTCTCAGTGACCCCCTCTTTAACTGGATCAGTGCTTTCCTAAAATCACACAACCCTTGCATATCAATTCTGCCGTGGAATCCTTACCCCTATCCACAGAGCCAGGCAACTAGGCCCAGCAACAGCAGCTCACCATCTCCCAGCCCAATACACCATTATAGTTTTATAGTTTCATAGTTTCTAGGGTCGGAAGGGACCTGAGCAGATCATCGAGTCCGACTCCCTGCCATGGCAGGGAAGAGTACTGGGGTCAAACGACCCCAGCAAGGTGTTCATCCAGCCTCCTCTTAAATACCCCCACAGTAGGAGCCAGCACCACTTCTCTTGGAAGTTGGTTCCAGATCCTAGCTGCCCTGACTGTGAAGTAGCGCCTCCTGATATCTAGCCTAA
>NW_017728916.1:24124669-24138198 GCF_001723895.1 Crocodylus porosus
TTCCTCCCCATGTGCATCACCTTGCACTTGTCAGTGTTGAATCCCATCCTATTCTCATTCGCCCACCCCTGTAACCTGTCTAGGTCCAATTGCAGCCTATTCCTCCCTTCTAGCGTGCCCACATCCCCCCACATCTTAGTGTCATCAGCAAATCTGAACAGGGTGCTATTTACCCCCTCGTCCAAGTCACTGATGATGTTGAACAGTGCAGGCCCGAGGACCGAGCCCTGGGGGACCACACTGCCCACATCCCTCCAAGTCAAAAATGACCCATCCACCACCACTCTTTGGGTGCAGCCCTTCAGCCAGTTGGCGACCCATTTGACTGTGTGGGTGTCGACACCACAGCCCCCCAGTTTCTTAAGGAGACCTGGGTGAGAGACAGTATCAAAGGTCTTCCGAAAGTCCAGGAAGACTATGTTCACTGCTACCCCTGCATATAAGGATTTGGTGATCTGGTCGTAGCAGGCCACCAGGTTGGTCTGGAATGAATCCGTGTTGGTTGCCCCTAAGCATAATCTCCCCTGCTGGCCCCTCGTGGATATGTGCCAGAATAATTTTTCTCAAAAAGCTTGCCCAGGATCGAGGTAAGACTAACTGGCCTATAGTTTCCCGGGTCCTCCTTCTTCCCCTTTTTGAAGATGGGGACCACGTTGGCCCTCTTCCAATCCTCTGGGACCACACCAGAGCACCACAAGTGCTCGTAAAGCCATGCCAGGGGTCCTGCAATGACCTCATCCAATTCCCTCAGTACTCTGGGTGGAGATCGTCTGGACCAGCTGATTTGAATACATCCAGTCCTTCCAGAAGTTCCCTGACTAGTTCCTCACTAACCCTTGGCCTAGGTGCGCCTCCCCTGGGGCCTGAGGGGGGCCGAGTGTGGGGGGTGACTGTTCTGGTCCCTGCTCAGGAAAATGGAGGCAAAGAAATCGTTAAATACGTTGGCTTTGTCATCTGGTGTGATGACCAAATTTCCTAGCGTGTCCTGTCCATTACCCAGAAACTTCTTTTTGCCCCTATGTATTTAAAAAAGGACTTCTTGTTGTCCTTGATCCAGGAAGCTAGTCCTAGTTCCATCTCCACCTTGGCCTTCCTGACTGTCCCCCTACATCCCCAAGCAACTGCAGTATAATCCTCCCTGGTGATGGCCCCTCCCTTCCATTGAGTGTGCGCCTCCCTTTTAGCTAGGAGACATTCCCGGATGCTTTTGGTGAGCCATGGGGGCTTTTGCGCCCTTCTGCCCCCTTTGATCTGTGTTGGGATTACCTCCCTTTGGGCTTGCAGGATCATCTCCTTAAGGAGCGACCGCTCTTCTTGGACACCTGGCTCCCCTCCCCTCTGGGACCTCAGTGCTTCCCCGACTATTCTCCTTAGCTCATGGAAGTCCTCCCTTCTGAAATCTATGGCTGCTCCCTTTCTGTAGGGCTTTGCCACCTTGTGGTGGATGGTGAATTCCAGTAGGCGATGATCATTGTCGCCCAGGTGGTCGAGCATCCTCAGCTCCCTCACCAGATCGTCACCCGTGGCCAGCACCAGGTCCAACAAGGCGTCTCCCCTGGTGGGGCTGTGTACCTCCTGCGTTAGACGGAGGTCCTGCATTCTGGCTAGGAACCTATGTGAGCGGTCAGACCTGGCTGAGTGCTCTTTCCAGCAGATGTCTGGAAAGTTCATATCCCCCATGATGACCACATCCTTTGTCCTAACTACCTCCATGAGCTGACTTAAGAATTCCTGGTCTAGCTCTTCCCCTTGGTTGAGAGGTCTGTAGTAGACCCCCACTGTTAAGTCTCTTTCCCCTTGACTGCCTTGTAGTCTAACCCAGAGCACTTCCGTGTGCCCCTCCTCTGACTCTTTGCTAATTGACAAGGATGTGTATTCCTCCTTAATGTAGAGCACCACGCCCCCACCTTTCCTGCCTGTCCTATCCCCCCTGTATACTCTATAGCCCTTGATATTCACCACCCAGTCATGCGTTGGGTCCCACCACGTTTCAGTGATCCCCACTATGTCTGGGTTGGTGTCAGCTAGCAGGAGGCTAAGTTCTTGTTTCCCATACTACAAGCATTTGTGTAGAGGCATTTGAGGCCTCCTGTGGATGTGTGCACTGACCCCCTACTTTCAGCATTGCCCTGGCCCCTGTTGCTTACCTGTGTATATGTTCCCAAAATGAGGAGACCGATATATAAAAAGAGTAACTCCACTCTGAACTAACCTTTTTCCATTCATTTTCTCACCAGTCTCTTTGCAGAGGATCCCTGGTTACCAACTGTGAACCCCCAGGGTTCTTCAGAACATGGTTTGTAGTGAACTAGATGATCCAGAAAGGTTTGACCCAACCCTTCTCTCTCTCTGTTTCTTTGCTGAATGCAAAAAGGTTAGCTCAGGTAGGAGTTACTCTTTTTATATATCAGTCTCCTCATTTTGGGAATATTAGCATCTTGATGCATTTTGCCTCATCCACTGCCATGTGTACAAAGGTTATTCAAAGCACAAAGTCATTTCAAAGGCTATTTCAAGAGTGGAAATATCCCAACTGTTCTGCTGTGAAAATAATTAGAGCTGTAATTAAATCAATTGTTCTCATGCACAGTTTGATAAAGAAGCACTATTACTGTTGTAGAACTTGACTGGGTGAAGTGTGGAGCAGCTCTTAGAAAGCATTCAAGGGACTTGAAGTGTTCTATATCTCACTGGATAAATCCACCTGGCTTCAACGGAGAGAAAGAGTGATGGGGCTCAGTTAAGCAGAGTTATACAAGTGTCCTAAACCCTCCAGGACTTAAACACCAAAAGACCAAAGTACAGCTTGTATTAATTTGGCAAGAGACACTCTCCCCCTTGAAAAGCTGTTGCTTTCAGACTAGGTCTGAACCTAACTCTGACAACAGAGAAGCTGCACAACAACATCAAATGGGCAACTGATGACTTGCTAAATCTGCACTTTCATTTGGCCACCAGCTGGCCAATAACCAAGACTCTCAATGGCTAAAGTCTGCCTGTTACAAAGGGACGAGCAAGGAAAAATATAAACTGCAGCCTAGGGCATGGAGCAACAATTCAATTACAAAGACACTGCATAGAATAAAAGCAAAAACCTCAAGGGCAAGAGTTAAAGTTGTTCCTACTCCCAACTGGCATTTTTCAGGATCCCTCTGAATGTGTCATGTGCAAACAGCTGGCCTAACAACATATGTGAAATGTCTGAGAGATTTGTTTTATTTAATGCAGTACATCAGTGTTTGCCTTGTAATCCTTTCACTTTAAATACAACAGAGTATATTTTTTTTAAATAAGCTATAGGAAAGAGAACGTCATTTCATTTCCTAAGTGAAAAAAAATCTGAACTGCACTTTTATGCCTGTTAAAGTTTTACAGTCTGCCATCTTCTGAGTCTTATTGTGCTGTTTTATACAAAGATTATTTGTCTGCTGGGAAGTCATCTTTCTATCATCATTTTGCTTCTTGAGATAGACAGTCATTTGGAAATCTGACTCATACAGCCAGCAAGCTATTCTGTATTATGAAATCCTCAAGCTATGGAAGATGCTTATTGCTAACCTCATGAAGTTTTCCACAAGTGAATCACATAACATAAAAATCAAATACAATTGGATTGAACTTTGAAGTAAAGAAAAGTCTGCATAACAAAAGAATACAGCATTTCTGAAAATTGTTAATAAAACCATACATGGGGACTGGAAGAAAAATGTTTGAGAAGAATTTAGTTTCATGAAGCTGATTCAACTGTTATTCCATAGAGCTTAATAAGAAATTAAATATTTCACCACAAGTAAATTCAGCTAAAACTCAAGGTTTCAAAGAGATCTGTACATGAACCATATTAGAATATACCAATAAACTATCAATTTTAATTATTCAAAATGCAATAAAATGCTGCACAATACTGCAAAAATTAAACAATGATCCCTGATATCAAAAATCCTATATTTTTCTTAAAGACAAATTTTGAAACCACTTAGCCATCTCACCATAAATAAGTAAACAGACAGAATGAGGTCTTATGTACTTTAAGCCACGTATTTTGTGTTCCCTTCACTTGACTATCTGTGTTAGAGACACTTGAGATTTAACTGATCAGAAAGATCTACATATTAAATATAAAATATTAGTCATATGCAGAAATGAAAGAAAAAAACTTTAATGATGATGACATCAGGAAATAAATGCCTTTAGAAGCAAATGTTGTAAGAGAATAAATCTATTATATCTTAAATTTCAACTTTGTGTCCCATGTCTATCACAATTTCATAAAGGTTTCTCCTCGGGGCTCCTTATGTATTCTTTAAATCACGTCTTTGTTAGTAGCATAAAATATGGAGGTCCTGGTTCCTGCTTCATAGACTGAGTTTTTATGCACTGAATGTGTTAATGATCACATATTAAAAAACTAACAGTACCACCAGTTACATTATTTTCTGTGGCAGATTTAACATTTTTATGGAGTTTTTTAAAGCATGTTTTTCTTGCAGAATATCACAAAACTACTTGCTTTTACCTCCTCAGTCTGAAGAGTGTTATTTCCAGGTTCAAAGATACCACATGTCTCTGTAGCTAGCAGCCAATAATCTGTTCCAAAAGATATGAGAAACAGTAGAACACCAATCCCACCAAGGATTCCTGCTATAAAAGCTGCTATCCCAACCTTCATGGTAGAAGTAGTAGGTTTGAAACTTGGAAAAGAATTAAAACACTGAAGTGCCCAGAGACACTGAAAGGAGGGGTATGAGGAGCAGGTGCTATTTTTGGACTGAGATAAGCATCTTTTTCATGACTGGTGTGAGTTTCACAGGGCACTGGGAAAAGGACTAATAAAAGCAGATGACCTGGTACAACCAAACAGCTGTGGCATTAAAGAAACATGACAAATAGCTATAGAGATACAGTATGAAGATTTCCAGATACAAACATGGGCATTCATTTTAGTAAAACAATGTAGAGTGGTCATATTAATGGTGTCGAGCAGCTTCTATAGTCATTTTAATATTCGTTTCTAGCGAATATATGCAGTCACATTCAGAAAAGTGGCAACACACACATTGTCTCTTCCTTCTGTTCTCACTTCTTATTTCTTTTACTCTCCTTTAAAGTAGGAAAGCAGTAGTTTTCATTTCAAATGAAAAATGTAGAGGCCCAGAACATGGTATTTAGATTCTGGCCAGTATGATTCATGTCTCCGTGTTTCAGAGATGGTGATTTTTCTACAGGTCTATATCCTACAGCAAGTGTATTTTATCATGTGATGCTACTATGTTATCCAATGTTAAATCAAAATGTAAATCAAGTTTTTAAGTTAAGTGCAAATGGAAAGATAGCAATATAGGTGGTCTCTTTAGGTGGTCCTGAGAAAGGCTCTTTCTTCTCTGCTTTCCTGCCACAGCATATTTATTTGCCCCTACCAACATGTAACTATATCTCTAAGGAAGTGTCCCATCAGAAATGGGGGGAAATTCCAACAGAGTGGAGTTTTCATTGCTATTCGGTTTCTAATATTCTCTTGTTTTCTTCAGAAGGATTTGTTGCAGGCTATTGCCAAGGACAGGATATCAGACAAGAAAAATGTAATTCAGTATGGCAACCGCTCTGTTCTCATGACATGCCAACAATGTGGTCATGGGGACAGATCATTTGTATAAGACAGAATTCAAGCTCTTTTGGCTCTTGAAGACACTGAACTAGCTTACTGACTTCAGTCTTGATACTCACTGTAAGCTGACATGTAAATCCCTCTTCCCCTCTCCCTATGGAACAAATCAACTGCTGGGTACTACAAATTATTTGTGTTGGCAGATCAATTTTTGAATATGCTTAATGATGCAGATTAATTGTGCAAGCATCCAATGAGTATCTGAAATCAAGCAAATATTCTGGGGTGTTCTTTTTTACTACACCTACCCAAATGATAAGCCCTCCGGGAAAGCAGTAAGTCTATCTATCCAGATCTATTCTCTATTGTTTTATGACTGTGAAGTTTTAAATTGCCACAATAGGATTTTCTATCATTATTGTTATTTCTTAATATTTCTGGTATGGAGTAGCCCTTCAGTTATTATATTGGATATCTATTCCTCATCAAAAAGTTCACAAGTGGACTTTCATGATAATTACTCATCTATGTCCATAAGTGTTTAAAGTACCTTATAGGAAGCATAGAACATTCTTTCTTTTTGCCCTAGAATAGTCCACGTTCTTTCTAAAACATTGCAGGATATATAATAGAGGAGTTGAGCAAGGCTTCATGAACAAGATTATGCTCTAAATAGCTGTGTTCTCCATACCCCTCCTTACTAATCCAGCTTTGTGGAGGCACTGTTGCAAAAGTAAGCTTTTTGGGAAAGATATGAAAAGATCAAATAAGTATCCACAGAATGTCTTATGTGTGGAGTAGGATGGGATAGGCCTAGGAAAAAATGTGCAAGAACACCATGGGGTGGTATTTGGGCTGACATTACTGGCAGTGTGGTGGGTAATTCAGCAACATCAGTCGATGCCACTTGTTTCACACATTCATCATGCTTCGTGACACCTACTCATGAACCCCCTACTTACATACACAAGTCCCCTTCGCAAAGGGGAAAATGAATGAAGACTCTGTTACCCAAAAGCTATATATTTTCCAGAGTCTTCCCTCCAGTGTGCATCTGGAAGGAGCTGTATATATCCCATAGTCCCTGTATGTTCACTAACTGGAAATTATTTCTCTCAACTGTAGTAGGTAAACTGGGGGGGGAGGAATCAGATGATCCAAAACCAGGAAAGGGGCCAATAAACCAGGAACTCTTAATTCTGTCAACATGCCTGCCAGAGCTTTTTTGGAACTAGCTCTGAAGAACCTAAATGACCTCCCCACAGAGTTTGACATGGGGTTGAAGGTCTGCCTCACAATTCATGAAGCCATCCATATATATCTGAACACAGAGCTGGAGTCAGCTTTTCAAAGCACAGTCCCTTCAGCTTGGTTTCTAATCCCTGAGCCAAGCAACCAAAACTCCTGCGGCTTTGGTTTAAAGTGAACAGCCCAGCAAGGGCTCTGGGCAGCCAAGATAGGACCCTGGTTTCAAAAAAAAAAAGAAGCAAGAAGAATAAAGAAGCAAGAGAGCCTCTCCATCCTCCTCTTTCCTCTTTTCTTCACCTTGTTCCTTCAACAGTAAAGCAGCTCCTACTACCAATGAACCAACTTTCCACCTTCCTAACCTGCTACTTATAAAGTGCTGGGAAGGCTCACTTAATTCAGAACAGCTGATCCAGCCCTGCTACCATGGCAATTGTGCACAGCTGCTACCATGGCACTTGTGCACTGCTGCAGCCTTTCTTTCACTGTTAACCCTCTTCCTGTTACTCCCTGAGTGCTCCTTTACTACATACACATGCACTTTTTACATAATTTTGTGCCTTACTAGTATATATTAATCTTATAATCATCTGGCTATTTTATATGCAACGGGTACCTTAACTGGATTACCTGTTTGACTGAATAGAGAATAGTTAGCTAAATACAAACTGGTGTATATGTATCACTTAACTAATCTTCAATAACAAGCTATTTCTATTTCATTAGAAATAACGCCTGTCTTGAGTGACAAGGAAAATCAGTTATCTTCTATACTTGTGAACTGTATCTTAAAGCTGAAGACAGTTGAGCTAGAAACCTTGGGTTCGCTCTTTCATTATGTCCTAGTTAATAATTATCAGAGATCCTTAAATGAAACCATAATATGGGCAACTGTGCCTTAAAGAATAGGTATTAATGATTTTTTCAGTCTTATTTACATACCTTCTAGTCAGTTAGATTTGGCTCTGAGTCTGTTATATTTATGCTAATATGTATTTGTAATTTTGCTCTTTCTGCTACTTGGAAAGTTTCCCCATTGAATTTCAGTCCCACTGGAAAAAAAACCTGTGTGTCTGAGGTAAAGAACCAGGCCAGTGCCCAGGCCTGGTTTCTGACAGACTAATATGTGTACAGGCAAATACTTTCCAAATTCTTCATATGGAAAATAGGAATTACATTTACAAAGTCAAAATGTCATTCCGTTTAATTACCTTCCTTTCTTCTCAGCTTGCCCCATACATGTGTTCTTCACCATTAGGATCTGAAAATGCCTGAACATGATAGACAACAAAATTGTGCATTGGAAATCAGAGCCTTGAAAGAAATGTAATGGAAAAGAGTGTGGTGTTTTCAGCATGGCCCTTTCCATTCATGCTTTGGGATCTACTTGGTTTGCTAAAATTATGTATAAAATAATTAGAACAAGGACACCTCCAGAATCCACAGCTGTGGGGAGTGGACTAAATTAAGAGCAAAGATCCCACTGACTTTCAGTGGGATTTGTGATTCATTTGTGTTCCTAACTCACACCTTGATCCTCAGAACTACTTAGATACCTATCTATCGCTTTAACCACCTAAATATTTAAAGCTGCCTCACCTGCCGTCTAGGGTCCTCTATATCCCAGGCAAGTGCCTAGGATGTGGAGAATCTCAAAGTTATATTGAGATCTCAGTATATGCTTGGGCAAACAGGAGAAGGTTCACCTAGCATCCCAAAATGAAACAGATACCAATTTGGCCAGATAGACAACTGTTTTGGCCGAGTCTGCATCCTGGGTAACTAAACCCTGTCCCTTCCCTATGCTTTTCATCCCTCAATAATGTATGCAGTTCCCTTCTTAGCTGGCTTCTGAGGTTTCTTTAGATACCCAGTGTGTCCCCAAACTTAGTAAGTGAAGCCTGGGTGCAAGACTGAGAATTTAACTAGGCACCAGGATCTGGGACTTGCAAAGTACTTCTAACTGATATTTGCTCACAATTAACCAAAAAAAATTTGTAAAGAGATTGTTCCCTTCTTGGTAAGTGCTTGGGTGAGCTGATAAATGAAGATAAACTTGCAATATTCTCCTAACAATAATGTAATCTCCAAAGAACAGGAGGCTAATAAAAAAGAAGTTTCCTCAGTGAATTTTGCCCTTCAGAGAGACATGGTTTTTAATTATGAAATATATTCCTGTTCTGTTTTTGAAGGGTAAATAGCTTTTAAGTGTCCTCTATTTAAAAAAGCTCTTTATTCAGATAGATTTAACAGTGCAGCAGACGTCCTAAGAAGAGAAAGAAAGAAGTAACAAATGGTCTAAAAGTCATTCCTGCCCTGCACTAATGCAGCTATTGAGGAGTTTTTGAGGAAATGATGTTACACCAGAAAATGCCAAAACCAAAACTATTTGCAGAAAAAAATTGGCTAGGATGGATTTCCTTTTAGAAAACAAAAGTTGGGGGGAAAGGTTAAGTAATAATTTAAGCATTTCATTTAATTAGTGTCTAAATCTCAAACTTTCATTTTTAGAGTAGAAATTACTTCTCAATTTGAAATTTAAATTAATGCCTATTTTAAACAAATTGTGAGGGGTCTAAATTCCAACAAATTGTTTTGAAATTATTTTTTAAAGTTTCAGTTGACTTACTCCACTTGATTTCCAGATGACTGGCACTTTACTACTGTCCTTTGTTGCACTGAAGTCAATTGGCTCATTTCAGCAGTAAAGGTAAACACACGCAGGATCAGGGCATTATCTAGTATCTGTCATCTCTAGATCACAGCACACTTCACAAACCTCAGTTAATTTAGTTCCCCAGCATTCATGTTTTGTAAGTGAGTACTACTAAACCATCATCACAAAACACTTGCAAACGTCAATTAATGTTATTGATGACACGAATTCTCAAACCATAGTGTAAACACAGGCATGCCATCTACTGAGACATAGGAGATAGTCCTCCATTCTCTACTCTTCAATGTCTGTACAATGCAAATTATCATTTCCTTCGCCTAATTGTGATTAAGCTTCTTTCCATCTGCAAATAGAACTGTCACTTGCAGAGCATGATACTAGTTACAAGCAATGGGTTAATTGATTTGGAAAAAGAAATAAGTGTTCCCTGCCTCTGAATCACAAAGGCGATGCAGAATCAAGCCCAGAGGAACCGTTCTGAAGTGTTTGGTTAAGATCTGTCTTTTCCGCATCTTTGCAGACTTGAGTTCCACTGAGAGTCAGATCCAGACCCATAGCATCTCAAAGCAGTGGAACCCAACTGGTTAGACTTATTTCTGTCTGGTTTTTCAGACTGAAGAGGTGCGGAGAGCCTTTGGGAGAAAGGTCCAAACTGATAACCCCAAACTAACCTTTCACCTTCTCTCATTTCTAACTGTACATTTGATACAACAAGCTCAGAATACCATAGCAACAGGCAGAAGATCAGCATTTTTCTATGAAAGCAGACAATGTAGTCCAGTAGATAAACCAAGGTAGGCAAAAGGGACCCTGCATTCTGCTTTTGTCCAACCATTAGCCCTGCTATGTGATCTTGGGCAAGTTGTATCATCTCTCAGTGCCTCTATATAGCAGGAATTCCTGCATTCATTTGGAGATCACTTTATGATCTATGGATGAAAAGTGCTGTGTACAAGCTTAGTAGTAGTCATAATTTAGCATCACAGTGGCCTATGTAGGTGGCCACTACAATTAGTATTGCTAAAAAGTGATGTTGTCTTAACCCACTCATCTTTTTCTGACTATGAAGAAATTGTTTTACACTGATCCTTTGCGATAGATGTCTGAGAAGAAAAGCAGTGAACCGGGCTGATCCACGAAAGTCTTCCAAGCCAATAACAGAGCAGATATGTGTAAATTCCTCTGATGTTTTAATAATATAGTGCGACTTAAGGCAAGGGAATCAGCCCCCCTAGCAAATTAGTGAAGTGTTTCCTTAGTGATTGTGATTAGTTTTTGTTTAAACTTTGAGCAGGTGGTTGAATTGCCCTTATTCACATTGGTGAGGAGTTGGGCTGCTGGGCTGGGTTGGAGGGGAGGGCTGGTGATTCCCTCTGCAGCAGGTAAGTTAAAGGTTCAAAATCGGACCCTTGCTGCTTTTCCCAGGCTTACGGTTTCACCTTCGGCTATTTAAAGATTCAATAAGTACGTTCCAAGTGACAATGAAGATCCAGATTCTTCAGAGTTTCAGTTTTTCAGTTCAGTTCAGCAGTTTTTCTATGCTTTTATTCTCTTGGTTTCATGCATACAGCATTGGATTTAATTTTCTAACTATTTTTCAAGCTCTCTTCCCATTGCCAGCTCTCCTGTAAATTCATCCTTCTCTCACAGATTTGATCCAGGATAGACAGTGAGGCTGTTTCCAGATGAGCATGTGCCTGTGGCGGCATCTCAGAGCAGTTTGAGATACTATGGGAGGCATGCTAGGAACAAAAACATGTTCCCCACGCAGCATATTTGCTGCGCAGACTCTAAGTTTGATACCAGGACATCCTGGTATCAAAAAAAAAAACCACACGGGAAAAAGCTGGTGCAGGGCAAACTCCTGCAGCATTCCCTGAAGCAACCAGAGGCTGGGTCCTCCGAAGAGATGCTCTACCACCTGGCCAGACCGTCTCTATGCCTGCCACATGCTCTGCTGCTCCAGCCCACTGCCTCAGTGTGCTCATCAGGTCTGAGTCATTTACTAGTTACATTCAGAGGTGCCACAAAGCAGCTGGGCTCACAGGACAGCCATAACACACTGGGGAAGCAGTGACTTCTGACTGCCACAACGCTTGACGTGGTTGCAAGGCTTTGGCGGCTGCTGTCCAAAGGTAGCACGTGGGGCTGCTGCCCATCTGCCCTCCTTCGTCACCTGACTGGTTGTTGTATATCTAGTATACAGAACAGGCACTCCCCACCCATCCATCCTCCTCTTCTGGCCCCTAGTGCCCATTATGCAGAACAGTATCTCCCCTCCCATCCCATATCCAGAGGCAACAGGAATGTGCACCTAATCCCCGGCATCCTGAGTCCTCGAGCTTGTTACTGAGGCCATGCATAGAGGAAACAAGAGGCATGTGTGCATGACACTTTCAAGTGGCCTAAATGCTTTTGCACTGCTTTAATGGTGTTGGTTTCTGCATGCGTTGGCAGCGTGTTGCACATCAATTCCAGCCGCTGTAGGAAATTTGGCGGCGTAATGCACCTTAAATGACTTGGTATGCAGCAAGCATTCCTACGGCTGCAAAGCAAAGCACCAGAATCTGTGCAGCTCCACGGCTCTACAGGAAGCCTGGCAGCACCCCAGGAAAGCAGGCTCCACCCAAGAAAAGCAGCAGGCCTAATCTTTTTTTTTTTTCCCCCCTCCTGGAGCCTGCCTGCCTGCCTGAGATGCACAGGGGCCCAGTGCTGCCCTCTACAGCTGCAGTGCCCCACAGGACCACCAGAGTCAGGTGTCCACGGGTGGGTGCCACCTGGGGGGAGCCGCCACTGCTGCGGAGGGAATCACCAGCCATCCCCTCCAACCCAGCCCAGTGATTGCTTCACCCGCCAGCAGCTCACCCTCCCCTCCCCACTGGAGAGGAAGGTAAGTCAGCAGGGTGTGTGCGCAACATGGGGGTTTAATCATCCCTAAATTGAAACGGTGTTTTTTAAAACCCACTGCTTCAATTTAGGGTCCCTGTTTCATCTACACACACCCTTCCCACTGCTTTTGCAATAAAAAGCTGCAAGTGCTTACTGGCCTGGATGCTTTCTCTATCTGTGAGGGGGAAGGGAGGGGAGAGGGGGGAAGGAGAAGGTCAGGGGGCTTACTATACAATAATTCATTTTCTCTTCCCAAGAGATGGAAAATGGGGCATTTCTCACACTGGGGGTTTCCCCTTCCCTGCAGACACAAGGGCCCTGCTGCCCTTGATGGTTCTTGAGTCAACCCTGCTCAGCAGGCTCCATTCCACATCTCCACCCAGCTCCATAAACACCTTGCTCCAGACCATGGCCAGGAGACCTTATAGTCCCTCTTACTACATAGAGATTTCCTGCTCTGTGCTACTCACTGGCCCCCATGGCAAAGAATCCTAAGTGTGAAGTTTATTTTTGTGAAGTATTGAGGTGGGCTTCCCCTTCATCTGCAGCTAGCAGGGTGGACAGAGGGGACCCAGGTGTCCAGAGTGATCATGGATGCCAAACAGCAGTACCTACTTGTTAGATCTGGGAAACAGAAGCATGGAGACAGGGTGTGACTTGGGAAGGGGAGAGAGATGATTTTCAATTCTAACATTTAATTCTTTTAGATGCACATTCCGGTTAAGCTGTTGCACCCATAAAAGGTTAAAAACAAAGCCTCCCTACACCTCTGTGAAATCCACTGAACTGTGTTGCTGTGCTTCCACACACAACTCACCCCAGGTCAAGATGTCCTCTCTCCTCCAGGTAGTTCTAAAAAATGTATCAAAGTTGGGGGTGGCTTTTATTCACTGACCAAGTGCAAACACCCCAGGGGAAAGAACAAGAGCTGAAGCCTGGTGTGAGAACCAAGGGCTGCCAAAGGCTCCAATGTGTATAGTCCCAAGGGAGACTTGTTTGCTGTCAGCCCCCACAGCAGCAGCTCCTTCTAGCTCCCACTGTCAGTCTGGGCTGCCAAAGCCAGACCCATGGGCACTCCAACCCTTCCACCCTGGGTGCACCACGGGGGGCTCT
>NW_017728916.1:24138344-24215308 GCF_001723895.1 Crocodylus porosus
CTCCTCTGGACCCTCTCCATGCTGTCGACATCCCTCTTGAAGTGCGGCACCCAGAATTGGACGCAATACTCCAGCTGCAGCCTGACCAGTGCCGCATAGAGGGGGAGGATCACCTCCTTGGACCTGCTCGAGACTCATTTGAGTCCAGTTTTTTTCTCCCGCCCAGGTGGGGGGTCAGGCTTGAAGATCTACAAGGTCCCTTCTGACCCGACTTCTGTGATTCTATGATTCTATTCTAAATCTCTTTTGCTGCAATATAAAGGCATTGCTTCTCATCCTACCTGCTGCACCAAGGGAAA
Source organism: Crocodylus porosus (assembly GCF_001723895.1). NCBI lineage: Eukaryota > Metazoa > Chordata > Crocodylia > Crocodylidae > Crocodylus > Crocodylus porosus. Next base: position 24,138,644 of record NW_017728916.1, read on the forward strand.
AAATGTTCTTTTTATGGCAGTCTTACTTGAAGGCTGCTGTCATGTGCCCCCTTAGTCACCTTTCCTCCAACTTAAGGTATTCACTAGTTCATGTCTGGAAAATGCCTTGCAGCAGGAAATTTCTCAGAAATTCTTAAATGTCTCCCTTTGGCAGCCTCCCATTACCCTGCTTTCTGTGTCAGGATGATCCTGATACCTGAAAACATAGACCCTGAAAAGATGATTGATGAGCCAAAGGAAGGCAAGAACCAAGCACAGCAAAATAGAAATACTGGTTTTTAGAAAATCAGACTTGAGGAGCCTTAGAGGACTGGTGGGCAGGATCCCAAGTGAAGCAAAGCTAAAACCAAGCATTGTTCTTACAGATTATTTGACAGCTGCCTTTATCACCTGGAATCAACGTGTAACCAGTCATGCTAAAGAAAGACTCTTAATCATTCATATGCATTGTAGGCCTTGGCCATGAAGTGTAAATGTAAATTCAACATAAACCTTGCCAAACCTCAGTCTGGACAAGATGGTTGCAACCCAGTCCTGAAACATATGAGGGCTTCAACAAGCCCTTTTGAATGACAAGGTTTAAAAAAAAAAAGGAAGCCTCTCCTGGTTCCTACATGTTTTTATTTCTTACAGATTCAACCATTTAAATACTAAATGGCAGATTTAGTACTAAACCAAATCGCTGATGAAGAAATTGAAATGGCAGATTTAAATACTAAATCCATGTTGGAATATACCGCACTCCTTGAGAAGACAGAAAAAGTCCAAGGTGATCTGAGGGACTGGGATATTCTACATCAAAACAAATTTAGCTTCCTATGGGGATACTTATATATGGAGATTTATGCAGCCATGTAAAAGCTTACATGATACACAGCCCCTAATTGGTCAGCGGCCCCCTATGCCTCTGGTGGTCCAGAGCATCCTCCCAGAAAGTCTGTCTGAGGGACTCAGTCCTGCCTTCCCTCTCTGAAGCTGCAGCAGGCTGTGGTCAAGGTGATGGGACCTGTGATGGGCCTCTTCTCTATCACAAAGGACATCACGATACTGTTTTTGAGAATCTCCCCTGTCTCCTGCTGCAGTATGAGGGAGGGGTCGACAGTCTTCATGTCGCTGTGATGAGATGCCACCTGGAAAACCAGCATTGGTCTCTGTCTGTATGTGTGGATGTGCACACTGGCATGCGCGCGCATGTGTGCCTGTATGAATTGCCCTAGGAACTTCATAGCTCTTTAGGGCTTTCCTGGAGCAGTTCAAGACTCCTTAATGGATCAGCCTTGCCTATCCTTGGGGGCCTAAATTCACAGCAGCCTGACCTGTAGATCATGGCCGTGTTGGGAATGCCAGTTCCATTTTCTGGGAAGTCTGATAAGGGGAGACAAAATTAACTATTGGACCACTCCTTCCAGCTGAATTTCACTCTGTTTCCTCTGGGCTTGGCCTCTCAAAGCTCCGCGGAGTAGGGAGGATTGGAGATTGTCTCTTATGGAGTACAGGGATTATAGTCAGGGCCTGACAGTTTAAAACATGGAGATTTGGGGCTCCTTATGATGGGTTATAGAAGTGGATGGCTACCACCCCACTGCCTGTGAAGCATGTCTCTCCTGGGTGAAACAGGCTGCACTCTGTCTTTATTTGCACCTGTGCAGCCCCCAGAAGGGAAAATCCCACTTCAGCTCTGTGCTCCCTATTCCTGTGTCCCTAGGCCTGTGTGGGCAGATGCTGGTCACTTCCAGGGCATAGGCAATGTGTGCCACCTGAGTCAGGGGGCAGCACATGACCCCCAGCAGCCAGTCAATGACCAGGGAAGGGGTGCCCCCAAGGCCTATCTTGTCGACCAGGGGGAGGTCCCCTTTGGTGGATCGTGCCAACTGGGAAATGGCTGCAGCACTCCCGGAAGTACCAGCAGTGCTTCATCTGGTGCCCCCCACTCCACAGCTGGCACTTGCAGGGGGGCACCAGTGCTCCCACCTGCCCCCCTGTCCATCACCTAATCAGGGAGTGCTACCTGTCAGAGGTGCACCAGTGCACTCAAGGGGTGCATATGCACCCCCGTGAACCCCCTATGCCTTGTCACTATTTTGGAGCCTATGACACCCATGGGCTGAGGGACCCGCTCTCTTCCTGGCCTCCTTTCAAAGGAATCTGAATCTCCAGAGAGTGGTAATCCAGATGGGTGTGTATTCAGGGTACTGAACAGGAGCTCAAACAGCACAATATGTGTTGTGGTCAGAACTACAGATGTGGAAAATTCCAGCACCAAAGCAGTAAAGCACTAAGCATGAGGCAATGGGGTATTTTTTCTCACTCACTAATTTTCTGCTCTTGCTCACTCCATGGTTCTCTCTAACCCTCCCCTCTGACTGTCACCTTCTGTTGCAGAGTCTGAGCCAGCTCTTTGAGGTAGCCTATGATTTTTAGGTTCTTCTCCCCAACAAGAAGCTCAAGACCATCTGCTTTGCCCTGCACACCCAGATAAGGGGAGGTCGTTCCTGTACTGCTCATCCTGAGGCCCATAAGGCCCAAGTCCCTTTAGCCAGACAGATCCAGCTGATGGCAGTGCAAAGCTCCACTCTGCTGGCAACCTTGCCCAAGAAAAAGAAAACAGATGGTGGCCTCCTTGTCTACCCTCAGTCATGTTCCACTGATGGGGCAGGTCCATGCAAATCCCTTTGTCATAGCAAGTCAGAACCAGAACAATCAACCCTGCTGTCTAAGTCCAGCCAAGAGCAGCCATGCTGCTAAAGAAAGTTGGAAATCAGAATCCCCCCTTGTTTGTGGTCTGGACCTTTGAGTTCTTGGCTCTTGCTGTGATTGCAATGATGTCTCCTGGGGCTCAGGAAGACTCTGGTTCAACTCATAGAAAGTGGGAATTTAGGATCCATTGCACACTTTCACCACCATCCAGATGGGACTGTGGAGAGTCCCTTCCCTTCTTCCCACAGGTGTATGATAACACACAGCTGCCGAGACCAGAGAACCACGTCAAGGTGTTCTACTGTCTCAGTCTGCTTGGTAAGGACAATAGACTCCAAGTGACACGGGGATTTCCTTTGAACCTCCATGCACTGTGCCAAACCTTGGAAAGGGGAATAAGAACAAGGACTGCTAAGGTCACTGAGGTAGTGCTCTTCTCTCCTGCAGCCTGTCTCTCCCCAGACCAATTTATTTCCCTTGCGGGCTCCCAGCTCAAGACGGACAAGGAGGCAAGTCATGTGGCATCCCTGTCAGTCTTTAGTGGCATCATTGCTGCTGACTATAAGTATGACCAGAGCAAATGTGTTGACTGCCATCTTGGCTGAACCTTCAGGAACTGAGTTAGGTCTGTCCAGGACTAATAACCTGCTGTGCTATAGCTGCACTCAAGAGCCCTGGATGCATAGAGCTAGAGCAAGACCTATGTCCTCTGCTGCTTCATCACAGAGGGCCAGTAGCACCCTGAATCTTGCTGGATGACACAGGTATGCTGGGGCCAAATTCTGGTCAAACACCTTTCCTGGCAGCACTCTGAAGTCAAGAGGTTTAACAAGACCTTTGTTATGGGCCAAGAGACTTTCCCAGGTTCCAAAGGAGAGACAGGAGTTTGTGCAGGTTGCCACAAGCAAGTCTTTTGAAATCTGGGTGCATCTTGCTATGGAGGGTGATCTCCCAGAACAAATCATATTGTACCCTCCTTCTCCTTCCAGTGCCAGAGATGCAAAAAATATGAAATAGTCAAGGCCACACAGTGCTCACTTGGTTCTCAGAGTACTGAGGTGATGTGATTTGTGAATAGTGGCTGTGCTAGGGATGGCACATGGACCTGACACAAAATTCACACCTGAGATTCTTGGTTCTCTTGTAGAGAAAATCTTTCCTTCCTATCACCATCTTCAGGGAAGGCAGTGCAGAGAGTCTGCCCCTCTGGTTCCATAGCTGGGGGAGTCGGGATCTAGGGAAGTGTTATCAGATTGCCAGTGGGGAGGGGGATCTGCTTTCCCTCAGAAGCCAATATGGGACTACTGAGTAGCAAGGACACATTGTTCTCTTGCCTGTGTGAATGGGGCCCTCTTTATAACCCCTAGAAGTAAATCTGGAGGCCTGGGGACCCTCCTCCCTCCCTGCCACCCTGTCCAAGGTCTAAGGGGGGGTTGTGCCATGGTCAGTCCCCTCCACCATTTGGGCACAAGAGCAGTCTTGACTCCTGTCTGCCCTCTCCTGCCCTCCAGGTGAAGAAGGCCATTCTCCATTTCAGCAGGATGCTACTCAATGTGCAAGGCCTGGATGACTGGGCCTAGGACTTAGTGGCCTATATTTTCAAGCAGTCCAGCTTGTCTGGCAGCCAAATGGTAAGAGAAATGGTAGGAGAAATTGAGGGACTTGGTGCTGCTGTCCTAGCAGACTGAAGCCTGCCATTGGCTTGAACAGGAGCATAGAGTGCCCCAGGGCAGCCAGGCTGAGTCATTAGAACCAGGGTCAGATCAGTTCCCCTGGTACAGATCTAGGGAGCTCTAAGGGAGTGGAGCTACTCTGGATTTTTTCCAGGGTCTCAGGGAGACCAGACTGACCTGAACTATGTACATCTTCTGATGAGGCTGAGATTTACCCCTTCAGGCACCAAGGAATGAGAGAAAACCCTGACCACACAGTCTGTCAGGGAAACTTCTGTGAGAACAGATATGTTCTCTTGTAAAAATAGACTCCCAAGGATGCATCTTGGTGCCCAGGACATAGCTTGGCCCATTGATAGAGTCGGATTGACAAGACACAGAGGATTGAGCTGGCTGGGCCCCTGGAGCAGACGGAGCAGAGTGGGTGTGTGATGCCTGCACATTTGTGTCCACTGGGCTGAATCTGAAAGGTTATCTTGTAAGGACGAGGGAAGTGAATACTTGCCAGTTTTCACTCCCAGGCCCCAGAAACGCTTTGTGTCCAGCAAGTCATTCTACTGTGTTTGAGGTGTTTGTAAATTGGGAACCTGCCCACCAGCTTGGCTTTTCTGTTATCTCAGCTCCAGTGGGCTCTGAGCAGGACATAAAATCAATGGTAACTGTGCAGCATTCAAGCTGGTTGCAAAGGAGATGGAGACTGAGTGTCCAGTCAGTGCCTCTTGACTAACTCATGAGCTTTCTGTCTGTCTCCTGTGGCAGAAGTCCAAAAACCGTTCCCATCAGGATGCTGAGGAGGAACAGAGCATCCAAGCCACCTGTGTGGAGATCCTGGAAAATCTGGATGTCTCAATCAGTGGCATGAGCCAAGTAGGTGACCAGTTACTGCCTCTGCATTAGTGATTGGCACTTCTCTTCATCCCCTGCATTTCTTTTCATCCCCTGTGAGGGATGAAATCAGTGAGGGACCCTGTGAGTCAGTGAGAGACTCTGGATTTACCCCAAGGGAGCAGAGATCAGAATCTGTCCCTGAGCCCACTGCAGTGAGGCCATGACTACATATCCACCTCGGTGCACAAGAAATAAGTGGTCAGCCATCTGCACCCTTGATGCTAACCCCCTGGGCCTGTGGCTGCAGCAGAGCTGTGTCCCTTTGTGGGAGGCGTGGATGTTCCCTTAGGTAGACAGTTGCCTGCAAACCCTGGATTCAGGACTCCATTGCCCAGAAGGCCTTTTCCACTTCCACGTCCCCTTGGAAATCTGAAATATACCACAGAAGGCTCTCTCTCTCGCTCTCTCACACACACACACACACACACACACACGCAGCTTGGCAGCTTGGAAGGACAAATGAATGCTAAAACTTTGACAAATGAGCAGCACGCCAAGTCTGCAAGACTTCATTTGGAAGAACTATGAACTAATCGGAGAATCAAAAATTGTGAACAGGGAATGATAAAAAAAATGCCACCTTAAGACACTGAGAAGCACCAAGGATCTTCTTCCATGTCACTGATTGGCAGTGGCCTTCATGCTATTTGCAAAGGACAAACATGATGACCCCAGGAGGGGTGGCAGAGGGAACGTTATAAATCAGCACTTTAGAACCACACTGGTATTTATTTCCTGCCCTTTGAAGAAATATCATATTACTGCGTAAAACTGGACATGCCTATAAATCTAAATGTGTGTATTTTAGCTCAGAGTGTCTGGGTGTGCAGGTATGAAAGTGAGAGAGTCTGTCAGTTGAGGGTTTGCACTGCAAGCTTTTCACTGGATGTGGAAGATGTGGGATTTTTGTATGTTTTGCTGTTTGTGAAATGCCTATGTGAGTGTGAATATAGGTTTCAGAGAACATGTAATGCACAGTAAGTATGTGTGCCTTACTATGTACAATGTGAAAGACTTGTGTTTCCAGGTGTTGATCTGTGGGTCCATGTTCAATTCTGTCTGTGTGTTTTTGCATGTATGTATGTGTGAGTGTGTGCCTTAGTGTAGTTCAGTGTGTGTGCACACACACACTCACCTGCATGTGAATACATGGTTTTGAGTGTGTATGTATGTGTGCACATAGGTGCTGTGTAGGTGTGGGAGTTCAGTTTTTTTTGTCTCACCTTGAATGAGTGCTGTTTTGTTTTCTGCAGGTTTCCTGTCTTTCCTAGTCCTTACTATCATTGTAGGGTGTAACAAGGTCCAGGACCTGGGGTAGCCATGATGCCCCTGGAGCCTCCTTTCAGTCCTTGTCACCCCTGCCACAGGGCTTACACCAGATCTCATGTTCATGAGTACAGGTGTCCCTACTCATCACCTGAAGGGCTATGTACATGGCCTTCTCATCTCCCACTTTAGCCACACCCAAGCCTTGTGGATGTTACCAATCACTCCCTGGCTCAGGCCTTCATTTTCCATCCCTCCTGGGCTCTAACTATCACTTCTCTTAAGCTTAGGCATTTGCCTCCTGCCCACACCCAGGAACTTCACCCATCATAGCTACTCCCAGGCAGTGCTGTATCAGTTACGTTTGGCGCTCTCTGTCACATGGGGCAAAGCTCACAGCAGCAGCCCACCCTCACCCCATGCACAGATCCAGACATGGCCCCCATGCTTGCCTGGGAGTGCATGCAGCAGCAGAAGCTGCCTTTCCCCCATCCCCATGGCCCCCCCCAAACCAGCCACTTGCAGTGCTATCCGCACCCTGCCCCGGCTGGGCAGTGCCTGTTGGCACCCCTTCGCTTTGGCACCCAGGGCAGTCACCCTGCTCACCCCCCCTTGCTATGGCACTGCTCCCAGGTGTGGCCCTGGATCCTAGATCCAGTTTCCACCTCTCAGCATACAATAATTATCATATTTATGTGATAATTTCAACCCTTGTACAATGTATGATCAATAACAGGAAAAGTATTCAAAATGCACAATAATTTTTAAGGCAACTAATTGCAAAATCCAGGTCAACTGATATTTGGGAGCTTGTTTGTTTGCTTACTTATTTAACTTGTATCCAAGGCCAAAAAAGTCAAAACTAATTCCAAATCCAAGAGTCCAGAACCGTAAGTGGCCCTACTACAGGCAAACATCCTCCACCTGCACCTGGGACTTCAGATGTTTCCAAAACCTTTAGCAGGCATCCTACTTGCAGGCCCAGGCCCAGAGGCTTGGGGTTCAGATGCCCCCAAGTTTTAATTGCCCTTAGCCATAACGGCCCTTAAAAAAAAAAAAAAAAAAAAAAATGCTTCAACTTTGACAACCCAGTTCTCACTCACTCACTGGCTAGTTACAGTAAGCAAGATTAAGTAAATACGAAAAAGTTTTATTTGCATATTTCTTCAGTGTAGAAGCGTCCTATATGATGATTTCATATTTAAGACCTGGCAACACTGCCCTAGCCCTGTCTCCATCCTCTTCTGGGCTACAAGTCTCTGACACTGTCAGTCTTTGGCTGTGGCCCTCCTCAGCCTTTGACCCCTCTCCACCTCTCAGGGTGTGATCTCGTCCTGCTACTGCTAAGCCAGCCTGGTGCTGCCACAAGATTTTACACTGTAGACTCACCTCCCCACGGGGGGTCTCCACATAATCCCAGGGTGGTATCAGCGGTGTTTCCTTTGCACTAGCTCCATCTTTCTGTCTTTAACTTCCTGAATTTAAAACCACTCTTAACCCCACAGGAGACTGAGTTGGACTTTGGTTTCTCAGGACAACTTAAAGCAGCCACCTTAATACAAGAGTTCTGGGAGTCCAAATCTCAGCAACATGGACCCAGCAGGACACCCTGGGCCCCGGTGCTCTGAGTGCATTCATTGTTAGGTGCCTAAAGGCCTTTCAGGCCTTTAGCCTGGGGTTCCTATTCCTATCTCTCTCTCTATTTGCAAATCTACATTCTATATAAAGAACCTCAGGCTTGTTGTATCTGGAGAAGGTGTAAAAGAAATCCCTCAACATGCAGAGAAGCAGTATTGTTTTATGCTTTGAACCAGAATTCAGGGTGCAGTCTCCAAGTCTGAGCCTACTAGAGACACCCTGTGTAAGATATTGAGCACGGTGAGTTTTCACAATACTTAGCACAAAATTATTTAGCAGGATTCTTTCTGTCCTGAAAGGCCTTTAGGCGCCTAACAATGAATTGTGAAAAAGAACAGAAAGACACCAATATTGAGAAGATTTGGAAAGTAAGTTAGGTGTTCTTTCTGCCTTGGGGCTGGAGGCAGGGAAGAGGGGGGTACAAAATCAATATGGCTGTATGGACATGGGTATCAGCTGACTCTGGGGGGACCGAGAATGGGATTCCCCTTTAGCGCCCCCATCACAAGTGACTGGGTGGGTTGGAAATGTGGAACCTTTTTTCTCTAGTGCTTGCTGGCTCTGCTACAGCCTCATGGCAAAAGACTGTTGGCTCAGGGTGTGGGGGAGAAACTCTCTCTTGTAGGGGACATGGGCTCTAATGTGGTCCCAGGACAGAAGCACTGGCTGTTTCCAGGAGTCAGACCCTTTCCTTCTGTGGGCAGTTAGAAAGGAGCTAGCCCCAGGTCAAGGGGATTGGATGATTCAGGTACCTTATCTACTGCTTTGTGTGATCCCAAAATGGACAGCTCAATGAGGGTTGGGAATATGCTTCACATACTGTTGTCTCCAGGAAGAGTGGTTGCAAGGCATCAGAGGACTGGCTGGTCCCAGGGCACAGGTGAGAATATCAGGGAACCGGAGCTGGGAGAAAAGGGTGCCCATCTGAGCAGGGTAGGACAGATGGGCATTACCTTTGGAGGCAGAGCTACTCTCACCTTCCTCTACCCTGTCATCTTATATTGTAGCTGAAAGGTGGCAGGAGCAGGGGGCAGGGTGTTTTGCAGATCCAGATGACAGGGCTCAGGTGGAGCTTTGCATGTGCAGAGTGCATGGCGAGAGCTGACAAAGTGAAGGCTGATTGGAGGAGCTGTGTTTGGAGAGCTCACGGTGGGAGGAGCAGAGGGGAGGATGCTGCTCAGGAGTGTGGGTAAATATTTGTACTTTATCTGGGGCTTTAGCGGCATGTGTCTCCCTGTGATCACATGCCCTCCTCTTTGTAAATACTGGCCTTGTGTTATCAGTTCTTTGGAAGTGCTCAGTTTCTCCTCCCAGACTTCCTTATTCCTTGTCCAGTGGAGGCCCAGACGAGGGCACCCCATTTTGATTCCTGTTCCACCCAGAGTTTCAAACCAACTGCTTGGCAGTGGCAACAGCATTTCTAGTCAGGCAGTGCTGAGGGAGTGAGTTGACTTCATGGCTAATTATAATCTACCTGATCCCTTCTAAACTCTTCATCCCACAAGTTTTACGACCCTCTGTTCTTTTTAATTGTTTTGCTGTTTCCCCTCTCAGCTATCCTTTGTTGTGCACTTCTGCTGTCCCTTAGCTGCTTCTGGTAAGGAAGCTCCTATTTCACAGCCCAGCAGACTGTTTTTCACTCATTCCCAGCTGCCATTGTTATAGGTGTTTTTCTTCAATCTTAAACTGAATAATACAGCCCTACCCCTCTAGAATACTGGTAAATTTTAGTTCATTTTAACTGGAGAAAATTGTGTGTTGTTTTGTATGTGATGCACCTCACCATGTGCACCCCCTTTTTCAAAACTCTAGATCTGCCCATGGCGGGTAACAGGCAACTGGCTAGAAAGGAAACTCAGAAACAGCCCTGCTGTTGCTATCCATGACAGTCACAAACAGTCAGGTCTATGGAATTTATACCCTGTGGGGTGGATGCATCCAGGTCATAGAAAGTGGAGGAGCAATATGGGATGGTAATGGAGGGCCTTGGAAGCAGAACAGAGTGAGATGGGGTAACAGAAGGGGGTGGGGAGGGTTATGGGGCCACAGTGGAGTGGGAGGAAATACTGGATAATCACTACTCCTCACTGTCTCTACTCAAGTGAAGCCAGGAACTGAAGGAATCATGCGGCCAAGAGGACGATTCTCCACCCTACTGCTGATAATGACTTACTTGTTACCCTGTGTGAACATGACCAGAAAGGAAATGCCATACCAGACTTTCTAGAAGAAGCAAAGTGGATAAGATTTCACCAGATTCACACAATAGCACCAATATATATTATCTATTTCATGCAGGCAGCTGCTGAAAACAGTGCCATAGGCGAGCTGGGAACAAGACCCACAAGAATAACTCTCAGAGCAACAACAGCTTCAGAATGATCATCTTCAAGTGCAGAGGCTGTCCCGCAGCTTTCACCCCAAGTAAATACTACCAGAGATAATGTCATTGTCAGAGACTTTTACTTCCCAATTATAGAGCAGAGAATGAGTGACATCTTTCTCTCTCTCTCTCTCTCATACTTGGGTCCTTTAATATCAGAATACAAGGTCAAAACAGGCCAAAACAGGCTTTTAAGCTTCAAGACTCAAGAATCTAGATTAGATGTCACGGTCAAACCTGACCCAGACTTTATACTAAAAACAGCTGCCTGCAAATATTCCTTCTTAGGAAGGCAATGTTGAAGTTGGGTAGCAAGGCTTAGAGAAATAAGGCCACAATATCTCCAGTTATTCTGGTTTCTCTTTCACCCATAAACAGCAAAAGATTGAGATTTATCAGTAACAGCAGAAGTGCATTGGTGAAGTATGGTCAAGGTTCAATATAGCTTAGTGTAACCTGGGCGGTACTCCAAGAGGTACCCCCTCTCCAAAGCAGGTGCACAAGCGCTGTGGGAGGTGTAGGGACTCTCCTCCCCCTATAGAGCAGAGCCAGACCTGGTAAAATGGGCACTTAACCATATACCTTTTAATACTGGGAACATAAACAGGCATAAATCAGAGGGTATAGTGGACACTACAGTGCCCCAAGTGGGCAGGATTCAAAAAAGGTTAGACACTTACAATCATTGACAGAAAACAGGGTTAACAAAATATAAAAACACGAACAGCAGAACAAACAATACAGTTTGGTGAAATATAAAAAGGCGCAAAATGCAAAATGTCAAATGACAAGGAAACATAGGGCTTTGGTACCTGGAGGGGGAGAAAACACAATAGCCCCTCTCCACTGTAAGAAGATTCACTTCTTGTTAGCTCACTCATCCCAAGTCACCTCAACTGGGACTTGAACCCGGACCTCCTATACAGTAGATAAGAATGCTGCCACACAGCCACCACTGGTGGCACTGCTCCAGCCTGCTAGGGGTCTTAACCCTCCCAGAGCCCCGGTCTCACATGGAGCTGCCTGGCCTCTGACAGGAGGAGCTGGGAGCCTCTCAGGTCGCTGCTCAGATCCTTCCTGGAGCGGGGGGAGCCTCCTGCTGGCTGCAGCCTCTCCCAGGGGATCCTGGAGCCCAGGAGGAAGCTTCTCCTGCCGGCCGCACGCCGCGCTGCTGAGGGTCCCACTGCTGCCTGCAGGTCCTGCTCTTTCAGGCTCCTCCAGGGTACTGCTCCTGCCCCACTGGCTCAGCTCTGTGAGGCTACTTCCTTGTTGTCCCTCACTGGTCTCTCCTGAGTCAGCCCACGCTGCCCCTTTTATCCCTCTCCAGGTGACCCAAGAGGCCAATCGGGGCACAAGGGGGTGAGTCTCTGGGGCCCGATTGGTGAGGAAAGGGAATCCCAAGTCCTCCAATCATCTTTTGCCTTTTCAAAACCCCTGGGCTAGGTCACTGCCAGCTAGCCCGTCACATCAGTAAACACCAGTATCAACAAAATCTTACTGATTTACATGTGATTGTTACTCGCCTAGATACAGGTTGAAGCTATCCACTCCAAACTCCTTGCTATTAAAACTTTCCTTATGGTGCAGGTTTGATCTCTCAGCCTCATCACCAGGAACCTGGGTTTTCTGTTACCCATGGAAAAATGGAGTAAACTGCAGCTTTTACCTTTTACTGGAGGCAAATGTGGATTTCTCATTTTACCAGAAAAACCCACGGATTTTGCAATTTTGTAACGAAATTCCTGCAGGCTGGCAGAGTTCCAGCCTGCATGGAGCTGGGAGGGAGCGGGAGGAAGGCGGTGAGACCGAGTGCCATGTGCATGTACCTTCATATGGCCCCAGGCAGCCTACAGAGAGCTCCAACAGGTAAGGGGAGGGGACAAGAAGAGGGAGATTGAGGCCCCTGTAGGGAGGGAGAGAGAAAGCTGGGCAGGGCTGGGGCTGCTGTCCAGCTGAGCGGTGCTTGGAGCTTGGGGCCTGAGGCCACAATGCGCGGCTGCAGGGCCGCAGCAGGGAGCAGGACAAGCCATAGGTGGCTTATTTGGAAGAAGGGGAGGGGAGGCCAAAGGGAAGGGGAAGGGCTGGCTCCCCACTGGCATGCGCATTTCCAAGAAGCAGGGGGGACCCATGACCCCCAGATCTGTTCTCAGGGCAGGCACAGGCTGTGGGCTTGGGCTCCTGCCCTGCTTCTCTCCCCCAGGGCCTCCACAGCCCTGACAACATGCCTCCTGTGTATGCTGCTCCTTTGAGCAGTGCAACCCCACACCACTGCCATCACTGCAGCCCCACGCACAGGAGGCATGTCACCAGGGCAGCACAGAGCTCACAGTGGCGAGCAGCTTCTCCATGTGCCTCCACTGTTCCATGCCGTGCCAGGTCATGGCCGCGTAGCTGCAGAGGCCCCAGGGGTGGGAAGGGACAGCAGAGCCATGCAGAGAAGCTGCTCACCACTCCAAGCTCCGCACTGCCCTGGCGTGCGGCTGCAGTGAGAGCAGCGGTGCGGGGTTGCACCCCTCAAAGCAATGGCACAGTGCAAGAGGCGCATAGCCAGGGCAGCACAGAGCTCGCAGCAGTGAGCAGCAAGCAGCTTCTCCGTGCAGCTCTGCTGCTCCCTGCTGCACCAGGTCATGCCCACTGGGGTACAGAGGCCCTAGGGCAGGGAAGCAGAGCAGGAGCCCAAATCCACAGCCTGCACCTTCCCTGTGTACAGATCTGGGGGTCCCGGGTCCCCTCCTGTCCCCTGGAATTGTGCACGGTGGTGGGGAGCTCCAAGCCCACAGTAGGCAGTGGGGGAGTGGGGGCAAGGGGCTGCAGACCCAGGTTCATAGCCCTGGCAGCTCGGGGCCCACTGGCAGGACTGGGAGAGCAGGGGCTGTGGGTTGGGGGGTGAGGGGCACCAGCAAGGCTGTGGGGGCTGTGGAGGGGAAATGAGAGGCACAAGCAGGGCCAGGAGGGTGTGGAGGAGGACCTTTAATTTTAATAACAGATTTTGGGGGGGTTATTTATTAGAGAATTTGCAATTTTTTTATCAGGGAAAACCAGGATTTGGTCATTAGCCTCCATGGAGATTTACTAGTACCCAGACTAGTACCTGCATCCCTCCTTTAATTCCTGTTCTACCCAAACTTTAAAACAAATGTCTGGGAAGGACAACAGCATTTCTATTCAGGCAGCACTGAAGGAGTCAACAGATTTCATGGTTCTTTATAATCCACCTGATTCCTCTACATTTCTCTTCACTCCACAGGTATTAATGACCCTCTGTCCTTTTTAATGGTCTTGATTTCCCCCTATTCAAGCTATTCTTTTTTTTGTAATTTTGCTGCCTGTTAGTCATTCCTGGTAAAGCTTCCCTTCTAATTCACAGCCATGCATACTGTTTTTAGCTCTAGCTTAACTCACGTGGCAATATTAACCCAAGTAAACCTTAACTCAGGTGTAGAAATGACTGTAAGTGAAGTACTGGATGCACCATCAGGATGCTCAGAAAGGCTATTGTTTTACTAATCTGAAAAAGAGATGTACATTTAACCACACGTACTGTGATAACTATAGAACTATTGAAATAATGGGCATTTTTACACATGTATGCGTTACAGCATTAGGTGTTTTGAAAAATGCCCAGCACTGCGACACATGCAGTTGTATAAGCAGCAAAATGCACGTCAGCATGGAGAAAATGGCAGTGGCATACTTTTGAACTAAAACATTTTAGAGGTTCTTAAGATCAAAAGTGCGCCACTGCCATTTTCTGCGCACTGGCGCACACTTCGCTGCTAATACAACCGCACGCGACACAGTGCAGTTTGCCTCAGCTCGCTTGTGGAGCAGAGTCAATTAACGGAATCGATTAATCAGCAGATCTCTTGGACTTCACTGGAAAAAATGTGTGTGTATAAATGCTGAATATCTTTTGTGTGTTTTTCCTAGTTGGTTGTGTTTTTTAAACTTAATATATAATCTAGAAAATAAGAGCACATTCCAATAAAGTTTGTTTTTCTTTGATCTTAAACTGAATTATATAGCACTAGGCCCCTAACATATTAGCAAAGCTCATTGTTTCTCTTTAACTGAAGAAACATGATGACCACATCATCTCTCTCTTTCCCCCTTCCTCCCCACACTTTTCAAAATCCTAGATCTACCCATGCTTAACACCAACATCAAGATAAAGAATAGCTCAATTTGCCACACATGGAATAAGAGTCCTTATTTTCTTTCAGAATTAGATCCACTTTGGTATTTAAAGAAATCAAACAAATATAGGCATGATTGTGATAAAATCCTAATTCCGTGCTTACGTACTCTTTAACCAGATTCCTCCTAACAGAAACATGAAGAAGATTTCTAACCATACTTTCAAAGGTAGTCACTGACCGTGTGGGCCTCAGCTTTTCACTTAAAGTTCTTCCTCGGACATCTAACGACAGAGACACCCTACACCAGTGGCCATTTTCTATTATTTTGACTTTAACTTTCAGGAGACTCCTGTATACTTTCTGCGTAAGCAGAAGAGAAATAACTCTCTGAGAAATAACTGCTTGGGGAATCAAACTGCTACAATTTATTTCCACAAAACCATGCAATATTAAATGATACAGTGAAACCATGTTTTAAACACTTTTAAAGGACTAAAACCCTGCAAAAAATGAATTAGACATGCACTAAAGCCCAAGCATTTAACAGTTTTCCACTCAATTGTAGAATTTCAAGACCACCAACCCAGGACACTGGCAAAGATTATCAAATGTATTCTCGGCTGGAATTTATTTTCATCAGGAGGCTAAGGCCACATAGCAACTGGAAAATACTTCATGAAATCTTTGGCTGAGCTATTACACTTTGCAAAGAAACTTTTTTAAAAGTCCATACTTTCTAGAAGGTTAAATTTGGGGCAGAATGAATCACTGGGAAAGTATGTATGGCATAGAAAATTGTCCTCTCTGAAGATCAAGCAAAATGTTAATACAAGTGATACATTTTACCACTCAAGTACTGCAAAAAAGTATTTTAATAGGCTTACGGGTCTGGGCCAGTAACTAATATGCAGGATTGGGGCACAAGTACCTCTGGGCGAGTGGGTGGGGGGGGGTGCGCATGCACACACGTGCGTGTGTGTGTTCGCACGTGTGTGCGTGTACGTACAATGGCATGCACTTGCACTCACGTGTGCCAGTGTGATACTCAGCATTATAAGTTAATAAAATTTGGAATGTGTGGCCCAAGGAAAGCTGCAACATGTCAGCATTTGTTTCCCCCTCTCTCCCCCCCAAAAAAGAGACCAAAGTTTGAATTTCAAACATGTGTCTCAGAACCAATAGCCTAAAAGCTGTCTGTTCAAAATTGTGACAAATTTTATCTCAATTTTTTTTCTTGAACTGTTTGCACTGAAGTGACCCAAATGGATATGTTTTGAAAGAATGCAACATTTACCAGCATTTTTCTACTGTTTTATGGAAGCTGAATGTTGGGTCATCAGTCATTGTCTACTACAGAGCAAGCTCTCTGGAGGACTACACTTCCCACATTTCGATACAAACTCAACTTTGTGGAAGTTGTACTGTTCTAAGATGCAAAGCCCCTAGTGGAGTATGGATACCCAGACTACAAGCCCCATAGGTAATGTGTTTGGAAAATGAAAGTTCATACAAAATTACATATTTCGGGTCAGCTGAATAAAAGAAAATAAAGTGTACATAAGTTAAACTGTAAGTAAACAACAAGTCAGGTTTCAGTTATTTTATTGCAATTTTCATCATGAATGATCAAAATAGACCCTCCTTCAAAATTCTGTTTTCATATTCTTTTCCTCTCTCTTATGCTTCCTTACTTACGTCAAGGAAAAGACTGACTTTCAGTTGAACTGACCTCAATCAAAGAATATTTTATATTTTCCTTCAAGAAAATCAAAAATTTTCAGCAAGATAGAATTTTTTAATTTGATTTGCAAGAATGGTATTTTCTGGAAAAAAAAAAAAGAAAGAAAGATTTTCTAAAAAAAAATTACTAACTGACTCTGTTAACTGCAGCTCTGCAAAGAAAACTGGAAAGTAATAAAACTGACATCCTTGGCAAGTATCTTGCTTGATAGTAATACCAAAGAGAAGGGGGTTTGTAACAAGGCATGAAATTTGTTATAGAAAAGAAAAATCATTATTTGTTTTAATTAGTACCTCAGACACTGTGGGATACATAGCAGAACATAAAGATGATACATCACAGCTACAGAAAAACTGCCCAGGAAAGGGAGTATGCTAGCACCAAAACCCCAAGGGAACCAAACAGCTTACTTAAGGGGTTGTAAAGTTTCTATCTTTGGGTTCAAAATGGCTAGAATACTGAATTCTCTGTGGTTTGCTATCTAGATAAAGACTAGGAAACTGATCATTTTCATAAATGCTCTATTAAAACATACTGCTATACAGTGTACATAAGTTAAACTGTAGGTAAACAAGGTCAGGGTGCAGTTATTTTATTGCGATTTTCATCATGAATGATCAAAAATAGACCCTCCTTCAAAATTTAGTTTTCATATTCTTTTCCTCTCTCTTATGCTTCCTTACTAATGTCAAGGAAAAGACCTACTTACTACATTTTTTCTTACTGGCTTAGTTTTGATACTTTACTGTGGCAAAACTGAGCTCTTTTCTACACAAAATGGATCTCTTGGATATGCCATTTTATGTTTTATTTAGATAGAGGATCGTGAGAGTATAGTGGTTCATACTGCACCCTTGGAGCATATTGGACTTCTGTTTCTGATTTCAAGCACATCTGAACTTAAATAAGCAGGTGTGTAAGAACTCTGAGACATTCCAATAACATATATTTAATTAACATATATACATGGTTGGTATTTTATATTACAACATAAGATTAGCAGTTTTTCAAGCCAAGCATGTATGGCAGTGAAGGAAATCTAGATTGAATTAAGTTACCAACATACTCATGCTGGAGTTTAAAACAATAACAGAATTATACTGAAATTGCTATTGCTGTGTTACCATATGCAGAAAAGACAGGCTGTGAAAATCCAGCACTACCTCAGGGGAGAAGAATGAGGATTGCCATAGTTCATTTATAATTTTTATTTGCAAAAGGATCTCTTTGTTTCCTGGTTTTGATTAAACTTTCTTTCTGTTCTTTAAAAAGATGAATGGGCAGGGAAAGGAAAGGGCCAATGTTAGTCATGGTTGACCTGCTTGGGAATTTGATTTGATTTGGAGATGCAAAACTCAAAGGACTGAATGCTTATTTGTAGTTTCTAAGAGCAATAACCCAAAATGCTGATGTCTCCCACTTTCTTCATCCTCATGTCCTCCTTACTATTCTCTCCCCTTAATTTTTATCTGAGTTGGTAGCAGAATCTACCTTTCCTTCTCTAACGGCAGCATCATTTAGTAGAGCTCACTCTGTTATACAAGTCTTCCGAAAAGTTCCTTCTCAGACCTGCTTTATACCCCAAACATTTAGTAGCAGCAGCAGGAGCAAAAGTTTTCTAGAGAAGACTTTGTATTCTACCTGCCAACAGCAACGATACTAGCAGAGCCATTTGTACTGAAGAGTCTGTGCTGTCAGGAGCTCTCATGTAGGATTTGAAGCTTTCCAGGTGCTAGGAGTCATTGCTGGGGAGCCACGGCCTGCAGCAACAACACAGACAAGTACCAAAAAAGGGAAGAGGAGGGAAACTTACTTCAGAGGAAGAATCATATAACATGTCTGGTTTTGCTTCGTGGGAGGGACGAACACTTGGGTCAATTCCAGAAGTAAAAAGCAGCTTTTCCTTCAGAAAATATTATAAATAGAAGGAAGAAAAATATAGAGGAGCCAATACCTGTTCTTTTTAGAGAACACCCTTTTTTTTTTGTTTTTTTCTGTTTGTTTGTTTTGTATTTTTAGACTGATCCCTGAGTCTTTTTCCAAACAAACCAGGTTTATTAATCTGAAACTAATCTTAATTATTGTCAAATGTTCATTTTTCACTGCTGGTGTTCTTCTTGGAATTCCTTCCAGTTTCTTTATGCCCCTTTTAAAGTGTGGTCCCTGGCAATGAAAGCGATGTTTCAGTAGAGACCCTGCCAGCACAGAATGGGTTGCTTGCCCCGTCTGTGATATCCCTGTTAATACCGCTCAGAATACATATAGTCTTATTTACATGATTGCACATGATCACATGGCTGACTCCTTTATAAAGTCAGATGAGCAAAGTTTCTTCTACATCACTGAGAAACACAGTCAGATCCATGAGTAGGAGACCAGAAGAAGAGCTGCATTCTTACATTTCTGAAGGTGTGTTTTTTTCTGTTGCTTCTTTCTCAACCCTCTCGGCACAGACAGCCTGTAAAGGTAAGATGATGCAGGCAGACTTTGATCGGTTGTATTTCACACACGGTTCTTTTTCTGGATCCCTCACTGAGAGAGAAGGAAAACACAGACTCCAATGAATTTTTTTTTCCAGTTGTCAATCAACACAGAAATATTTAAAGCTATGTTTAAATTATTACTTGTTCCCTGGGCTGAACTCAGTTAAAAAGATCACCTTTTAGTTACAGAAACAATTAGCAGTCAAGCAACACTGTTTTGATAGAAGGAAAAATAATATAATCTGAACCCTGCCTTAAATTTTGAAATATGTTATTGAGTCAGGGATCAAATACAGTAATTCTTTTGTCAGTCCCCACTGGTAACCATTGCATGCGTAGTCAGAACATTATAAGGCAAATAATTCATGCCAATGAACATTTTTTTTTATAACTTGTTAAAGAAACAGCTGTACTGTACTGGTCTCATGGCAGAAGAACATTTCATTTTGGGATGCTCCCAAAACAAGCAGTTAGATGTACATGTCCTCCAGTTCATCTAAGTGGGCACGTCAGAGAACAAACAGCTAATGGCTTGGATTGATTCCATGCTCCATTGTATGTCCTCAATCTGTCATGCGCACACTTGCCTCAGGTCGCACTGACTCAATGGCAAAGACTGTAACAGAAGCCAGGGATCCAATTCCTCTCTCTCTGCTTTGACCGCTACGTCATGTCCATGCTTTGCTGGGGAGCAATGTGGCTTAAATAACTAAATTAAAAGATTGAAATGCCTACAGAGTATCTTAAAAGCTCTTTATCATGTTGTTATAGACTGCTACAGCTGCATTTCTTCTACCTACTCTTGCAACATCCTAGAACATGGTAGCAATGCACCTGGCTACCAATAGGTGACTCCTAAGTCCTGAACTTGTTTTAGTAAATGGTATTTGCTTCAAAAGTTTAAATAAAGAAGAATCACAGGGGAAATAAAGAAGCAAAAAAGTAAGAGAAATATCCTTATTTCACTAATATTCCTTCATATATTTGGTACAATGCACACTTGGTGCAGAAACACTCTGTATTTAAAAACAAAAGCTATCCCCTCTACTGAACACACACATCACTCCAGAAAAAGTAACAGCTTAAGGGTTAACAAATGCTGAATTTTCCCACTGTAACATATTTGCACAAAGAATCCTGCTAAATAATTTTGTGCTAAGTACTGCGAAACCTCACAGTGCTCCATATCTTACACAGGGTGTCTCTAGTAGGCTCAGACTTACAGACTGCACCTTGAGTTCTGGTTCAAAGCATCAAACAATACTGCTTCTCTGCAGGTTGAGGGATTTCTTTTACACCTTCTCCAGATACAACAAGCCTGAGTTTCTTTATATAGAATGTACATTTGCTTGATTCTTCATTAATATTGAACATTTTAAATGTGAAAAGTAAGCTTTTAGCTACCTTATAACTGATGATGTGCTTCAGAGAATACATGAAGTTTTGAGCCTTGGATCCTTCCATGTTCACTGTTTTGTTATAGGTGGCTTAAGAAAGCATTTTTGACACTCAGCAAACAATAAACAAAATAGGCCCTAATTCAGAAACGCACTTAAAAATGGGTTTAACTGTCTATATGTAAGCCCCATTGCCTTCAATGGATGTAAGCATAAGTTTTAAGCAAAGCACACAGGTAAATGCTTCCCTGAACAGGACTGGTTTCCTGAATCAGGAGGATAAGTATTAATTTTTTTTTTTTTAAATAATTTGTACAGGAAGAAAGCTGCAGGGCTGATATAGTCAGCTCCACAGTTGCTGGGGATTTTAACTCACGTTTTTGTGTGTGACTACAATTGTTCCTACTGAAATGTAGTTACCATGTTGTTTACCATGTTGCACATACATCTACATCACACTGAAGTTACTGCGCAGTAAGCAGTAAGCAGGAATAAGGCTGGCATCTACACATGCAGGCGACCTGGAACTAAATTTAATCCAAAGTCAGAGTAACCCATCATGTGCCCCTGTGGCCACCAAGGGCCACCAGCACTTGGCAGCCATGTTGAGGCCAGAGGCAGTTGCCAGCACTTGGCAGCCATCTTAAAAGCAGAGGTGTCAGGGTGGGGCCTGGGTGTGGGCTCCCAGGGCACCAGAATGCAGGTCAGCTCCCACATGAAGGGAATGGTCCTGGGGCCCCCACCAGACCGATGACTGCGCCCACTCACAGCCACCGACTGGGAGTGGCCCAGCATATGCATCCCAACAGCCAAGGCCTCATAAATGTGGGCATCCAAGCGCCCATCCTGGGTGAACTGCCTCAGGACATCCTCCTCGCCCCATAGCGCCACAAGGATGCACACCTCCTCCTGGGTCCAGTTGGCACCCCTGGGGCTCCAGACAGGTAGGCACACACAGATGGGGCCAGGGCTGGACGAGAGGGAGGAGGAGGATGGCATGCCCTGCATCAGCTGAAGCGGCCCTGTGTAGCTGACCCTGTGAAACTAGCCCTGGAGGGGTGGAAGCAGCAACCCTGACAGAGGCACAGCCAGGGAGTCACAGCCATGTGCATGAGGCATTTCACCATGGTCCTGCAAAGAGAGAGGCAGGGGGTGAGCAGCAGTGGGGAGCAGGTGCTGGCCCTGGTGGCACAGTCAGCAGGGCCAGCAGCCCTGGGGGAATCACAGGGCTGGGGAAAGGGTGCAGCAAATTGCAGCCCTTTGCAGCACTTACCTGTGGCCAGGCAGCAGCTCTCAAGCGGGACAAACCCAGCAAACACAGGCTGCAGGCTGTCCAGGGCACATGGGGCCTGCTGGAGTGCTGCAGCTGCAAGCAGTTCCTGCCGGCTCCCTGGAGTGTGTGTATCATGGCACAAAATGGCTGCAAGCTTTTATATGCTGCAGCTAGGGGCTGCCAGAAAGCAGCTCAGCCCAGCAGCAGGAGAAGGGGCCAGGCAGGATTCTTGGGGCTGGGTTCCAGCTGACCCCCTACTGGCTAAGCCAACCCAGCCAAGAAGCTCCCATGTTACACATGTTATCAAACAGTAATTAATCGGATGTAAATTTGATACCTGCATGATGCATGTATCAAATTTACTCCCATGTCGGCTTAAGTTGCCATAGTTACTGTGCAGTAATTTAGGTTACTGCACTGTAAGTGTGCACAGGTAAATGCGCCCATTGTTACTGATCAGTTAACTTGAGTGACACTAAATACATCTAACCTGGAGCACAGCCATTTCTACATTCAGTGTAAATGTGTTGTTAACATTCTACAGGTGAGGAGGTGACTGTATTATGTTGATGGATGTGATGACGATGCTTTGAAAGCTATGTGTAGGAAATGAGGCCTCTGACAGCCATTCAGTTTAAGGCCCAATGGGATCTAAGCTGCAGTCCCAACAATTGTGCCTCCTGCCACACCACATGTGCATAGCAGGACATGCAGTTTTGGGATTGGGGATTAGATGCCTATCATGCCTTTCTTGTCAGTGCAGGATCATGATCCCAGGATCCCCCTGCACTAGTAAGTCGAAACCAGGTACTGACGAAATCAGCTGATTGTCACTTGGGGCTGTGGACTGAAAGGGGATCTCAAACTGGCTCCAGTCAGGTCCCATTCCCAGCAAACAATCAGCTGACTGTCAAAACTCTGGATGGCTTTTTTACAAGTCCCAGCACACAGGGACCCAGGGATCAGACTGCTGCAGCCTGATCATGGGGTCACTGAACCTAGGGCAGAGTTAAACCCTGCCCCCCGTATACCATCCAG
Organism: Crocodylus porosus; assembly: GCF_001723895.1. Lineage (NCBI taxonomy): Eukaryota > Metazoa > Chordata > Crocodylia > Crocodylidae > Crocodylus > Crocodylus porosus. Next base: position 24,161,260 of record NW_017728916.1, read on the forward strand.
CTGGGTGGCACACATGGGGTTTTAAAAGTCCAGGAGCATGGGGAACCTGGGATTGGGCTGCGAGGACAGCTGTGCCCTGGACCCTGGAGCTACATCATGCTAAACCATGACACTGAGCTGAGTTGGCCATGGGTTATGATGAGCCGCCATCAACAGGCCACATATTCAGTTTAAGACATGACAGAAAAGTGCCAGAAAGTTGTTACATATTATATATGGAATAACATTGTGGTTCATTTACTGTAGTATCATGCCTTAAAAAACTTTAACATGTGGCTCGGTTACTATTTAGGCATAATTAACCTGTTAATCATGTCTTAAATGCAGTGCGTGTCAAAGGCTTGAGCAAGCAGCTAAGCCTCGCATAAGAGCCACTGCTGACAACAAGGAAGTGGAACTGTAATGAAGACATGTGATTCAATAAACACAGTGAATAGAGGAAAGGATGTGAACAACAGAGAGCAGAGTTTTAAAGGAGTTCATCCAGAAAGTTATGAGAACTACAGGACTGGATGATGATATATCCCAACCGATGAAGAGGCACCTATCTTGCTACCTTACTAGCTAGCTATGAATGATAAAGGAGCCAGTCAGAGTGATACGCAGGTATAATGAAAGTACTAGAACACAGCATGAAAAACAAACCAATGGATGGAAGGCATTGGCCCAAACAGAGATACTTACTAAGATGGCCATAACAGAAAGATAACTGTTTCCATTGCTAAAACAAGGGATAGACATTATGATTACTCTTAAGGAGAGATGTGTGCATATGACTCATTAACATTAATGTAAATTACATCAGGATGGGCACATCTACACATGTAATTATCGCTCCAGAGTTTACTGCTCCCAGGTGTCGCGTCTTCACTTGCACCCAAGACCAGCTGGCAGAGGGCCCAGGAAGTCAGCCTGCTAGCCCAGGGTTGCTACACAGGTTGTGGTTCAGAGGAAATTTCATGTGTTTGAAATTTGGTTTCCATCCAAACTGAACTCACAACTAGAAATTCCAAAGTTTTCCACCAACTGGAGGTTGCCCCAGCTGCTCAGTGGAATTGATACTTTTGTCAGCTTCATGCCTGATGACATCAGTGACCTTGGCAAAAATACCAGTTTCACTGACCAACTTCAGGGGCTTCCCACAATCTATGGCTCCTGGGCAGTCCTGTCATACAGATTGGTCCAGAACCACAGACCCTGGAAACCCAGTCCACAAGTCCAAACCTTCCAGGCTCCCTGGCTCTAAGTCCTGGCCTCTATACAAGAAGTGTCAAAGGAGCCAAGCCCTGATTAGACCCAGGGTTCGCTAGCGTCCCAGGATTCCCATCCCTGGCGCACTCCACCTGGCAGTCCCAGACCTGGGGTTCCACTAGGTAGACCAGGTTATAAAAAAGATATTCATTGTACAGTTTCAGGGAAGGCCAAGGACAACACTGGATGAAAAAAGAATAGAGGGTGACTATAGCTTTGCTCACATAAATTGGTTAAATGTCACAGGGTTAAAAAAGCCATGGCTTCTTCCTTAGCATGTTCATTAACTGACATTTAAGTGCCTGAGAATCCAAGAACTGGATGCCTTATTTTGGTGCCGCCATTTACAACTTTGATCACAGCAACTTCCCAAAGTCTCTATGTTATTCTCATATAAATCATCAGAACACACCTCTGTTTATCAACACATCTTCTATCAATGCAGCATGCCCTACAATGGAGGGGATAAGGCAAACAGCAGTGTGAACTACCTGACCACAAAGTATGAGTAAGTGGCACCGAACCTTAAATCCTTGCCTTGACTACGGACATCCAAGACGGAGAAGAAACACCTGTCATCAATCACCTCCTTTATAACATACAGACAGTTGGAAATTAGACAGCTGGTGTCTGTTTTAGCTAGCAGTACTTTGTTGAGACTGCATATTTTCTTTTCCAATCTATGATACGTTAGGGCTATATTTATAGCCTCCACTTCTGTTTGTACATGCTACAGGCTGTGAACATGGTCCCAATGTACATGTGCAAAACCTGTACTGGCACATAAACAAGGAAAGCTGATTGACTGACAGCCTGTTTCATGTGCAAATAGTTGTGTGTGTAAAGCAGGTATTCATCCAGCAAAGAGTGGTCTAGCGAATCCAAGCGATTCAGCTAATTGTAAGAAGGGAGATTTCCCCTGTTATCTTCCTTACTAAATCATGGGGGTTGGGGGGAGGGGTGGAATTCAGCCTCACTCATGAGATTTTCAACTTACCAGTTAAGGACCGGCACAGTTTATATTTTGAGCTAGAGTCGTCATGTCCTGAATATGAGTCGTCCTTCTGTGATTAAGAAATAAAGTATTTTAATATTTTTCTTTAATATTGTACATCCATTGGGGCATTTGTGCTTTACAAACAAACCACTTACAGTCCCTATGGACTCGGTACCCATTTGTTTTAATTTTGCTGGGAATATACAAGAAAAACAAAATGAAATGCTTCTAAAGTTTCATAAAAGCAAGGGTAGTTTTTGGTGAATATTTATTGACAATTGTTTCATAAGGAATAAACTATCAAGAAGGGATTCAGGACAGGAATGAGAAGGACTCAGCTATGACTGAACAGAAACAGTGACAGGCCAGGTACATTTATTCCCTGGCTTTATGCCAGATAGCCAGTGGAAGGCTTGTAAGGGAGAGAGCTCATGCTAATGAGTGTTTGGTCCTTTTTGCTTTACAACTAATCTTCATTCTTCATGCATTTCTGGTAGCACAATGCAGCCTGAATTGTTTGGTATTTTTTTAAACAGGGAATAAGTCCCTTATGTAGCTGCGATTTGGCATCTAGGCCCAGAAGCCGAGACTGCCAAATCACTTTGGACACCTCCCAGCCCAGTTTTCTGTTTTGTTTTGTTCCTTTTTTCCCCTTAACCAGGGACCCGATGCCCTCAATCCACTGCTTGCCGTGCAATTGACAATTTTAATAACAATGGTTTCCGGGTTGAACAGCAATGGCCTAGCTCCCTGGAAAGGCATCCCCAAAGCATTCAGCGACTCTCAGAGCATGCTCCATGGAGTACTCTGACATAATTACTACAGGCAGCATGTCATTTATCCCCATGGCTTACAGACAGCTCCAAAGGAGCCACTTAAGATGGGGAGGGGCATGCATGTGTGTTGGCAGGAGCAGAAGGCTGAGTGCTACGTTCCTTGGCTGCATGGGCAAGAATTTCTGGGTGCTGAATAGTAATTGTTTCTTGCACTGAAGCTCTGACAGGACCAGGTCTAAGTTTGTGTGTTAGGCTGGATAGTCAGCTTACACGGCAAGGACATCCAGCATATGCCCAGTACTAGGCATCGTGATACCTATCGACAGTAATCAAAAGTAGAAACCTAAATCTCTGAATTGTCAATACATTTCTCACTCCATGGTGGAGAAAAACAAGACCCCAAACTGAACTCTTTAGAGAAAACAGATGGTCTCAGGGTCATGGCTCTAGAACAATAATGACAGCCTGTTTTGACCTCTTACCTTAAACAAACCATATTACGAAAAAGGATTTTATACTAATAAACAATAGCACTTCTGTTTCATGGCTGTAGCAGGACGCTCAACACTTGGGTCCTAGCAGGCAATAGCTGGCGGATCCACATACCCCAAGAGTCCCAAACTTTATCCCTGCTTCTCATATGATACTATGGAGAAGCAACACCACCATGGGACTCTGCAACTGACCTGATCTAAGCAGCACAGCATGAAATTCAGATAGTACAGAATCATCCAAATCCCCAAAGAAACATCACGTAACTTAGAATAAATGAAAAATGCAAGAAAAATGCTATACACACTGACAATCCACGAGCAGAAAAAGATGTGAACTGAATGGATCAAATATATTTTTCTTTTTGAATTATTCATTTAACTCTAAACATAAAATTTATTGAGGGTACTGGAATAGCTTTTCTCTAGCAAACTGAAAATGGAAGATGACATCCACATTTCACTGGTGTTGAAAGTGTTAGAGCAGTGATTCTCAACCAGGTGCCACAGCAGGATCCTTGTAGGGGTGACTTGCAATACTATGTGTGCAAACACCTGCATGTGACTTCAAAGAAAAACCCAAAGGCTGCATCCTCACGGGTGTGGACGTTTGTTTCTCCAAGGACAACTAGCAGCAGGACACCATGTGCCACTGCTAGTTGTCCCCGGGGAATGCCTGTGCTACATGCCCTCTGAAGCACAGCAGGTTACCCCAGGTGAGGTAGGGGAGAACTGGGCTGGCCCCAGCAGCCTTAGCTGGGCTCATGGGGTCCTCCTGGGGCTACAGCAGCAGCCGTCTTGGCCAGCAGCTGTAGTGTGGCTCTAGACAGCCAGACTCTAGTTCTGAGCCACATGTGCTGCCCCAACGTGCACTCCTCTCCCTTTTTCTTTTTTTTTTGCATGGTTTTTCTTCACCCTTAGATATCCAGGGATCAGAAAAAACCCTGCATTGCTCCCTTGCAGTGTGGAGAACAGCATGGCCATGATCATTGGGATACGGCCAAAGATTTCAAATAGGATTCCATAGCATCAAAACATTCTGGTGTGTTGTGATCTTTCTGAGTACTTTGCTACAGAAAAATTGCCCTGCTATTTTTCCATAGTCAAGAAATGAATAAAGCTAAGAACAGGCATTCTGTGAGGGGGATCTTGAGCCTATCAAGGGGTGCTTTGGGTCTAACAAAGGGTGCCTTGGGTCTAAAACAGTTGAGAACCACTGTGTTAACAGTATCCTCTTACATCTAACCCCTATCTCCTTCTTAATTCTTAAGATTCTTCTTAACAGTTACAGAGTTTATGAAACACAAAAGTTTGTTTCATGGTTCTTTTATTTCAGTTTTGGTTTGTGAATATAATTGTAATGGTTCCATCTTGTGGTGAAATGCAGAATAGAATACTGCAAAGACATTTCTCTAGTTTCATGATCTGTGATATGCCTCAGCTAAATCCTTAAGAGTCACATTTTTCCCTTGGGGACATTTAAAGTGGCATATGTGAACTTTGGCTGCATTTAGCTCTCAACAGTTTCTAGCTAGAGTTCTTGAATTTTTTTAAATTCTAAAGCCTTTTTTGTATGATTATGGAACATGGGTACCAAGTTGGCATAAAACTAAGTCTAAACGGCATATTTTAAAATGTTGGATATAAAATGTAAAACTAGCTCACTAGTTTTAAGGGTGTTTTTCTCTTTCATTGAAACAACAAAATCATCTTTACTATTTCAAATGTTCTAATTTGTTGGTTCCTATTATCAGACAACAACCTTCTAAGCCTTAATTTTGTACTTTCAAGTAATTGCATTGAGACTTTGTTAGAACACATAAAAAGCAATGGTTTTCCTATCTGTAGTAAAATATGACATAAATAAAGCAAGAGTTGCCCACAGGTAAGTGCTTCTATTGGCTGCAAAAAGATTTCTTGCATGTATTACATTACTCATATGTACATTTCTGTGATTCAATGGGCATATCTACATGTGTGCTTTAATCTGCAGTAGCCTATTTTACTGCGCATTAAAGTGTTATGTAAAAAATTGTGCAGTTATGCTAATGCACAGTAAAATGGGCTCCTGCGCATTAAGCGTTACTTAAATACTATGCACATTCATTACTGTGCATTAAGACAGTCTAATGTGCATTTCTTTAGTACCTCACATTAGAGATATTAAATTTAATGTGCATTAGAAAAAGTGCCTTAATACACATGTAGACATGCCCAATGTTTCCAGGATCAGGATCTAAATACTTCCATTTGCTCCAGCTAGAGTAAAAAAAAAGCAATTAGTACCAACACATGGTAACATGACAGTCACTGTAAGCATAAAATTAACATTGTGTTCAGCTTTGTAATGCCAACAACACAATACAAAGATCCATTCTGCAGTGCATGGGCTATAATGATGTGCGCTACTGATTGGAGATCCATTTGCAAAGATCCTGTGGCAGAATCAGGATCATGTGATTGTGTCTGCGGGTGACTACTTGTGTCACAAGTCTGAAAGATGAATGCAAGTAGTACACATCATTTTTTTTACAAGCCATGGTAAATACTATACAACTGTTCTGGCTTTTGCTTCTCCCACTAAATACCCTGGCAGTATCCAGTCACCTTAAAAGTCCATTACCATTAATCAGGAAAAAAAGTCTGAGCCTAAACATTTGAAGTTTATACCATATGCCCTGCAATACCTAACAGAAAAAAACAGAGGATGTCAATGATGAAGTGAAGGATTAACAGTTGAATGCCCTTATTTATTGTATATAATCTTGCTCACAAAATTAGCATTAGCTCAATGTATTTCTTTTAAAATTTAATTATACCAAATGTTCTACAAGAACATGCCAGGTTCTCTTCTATCTATTTTGAATTATAAGTATCAATCAGCATGTAAATGATCAAATTATATCATTGCAGTTGTTTGCTAAAACACCTTCCTGCGAATGAAGGACTAGAAGTAGAAGCATTTGGTATATTACTTCAGATCTCGGTAGGCTCATCAATGACTGGAATTTCAGAAAAGAAGTCAGAGTGAAATAAAAGCCTCTGGCTGTCTAGAGGTTCTTTTCCTAGCAGGGAAAAATCTCTATCTAAATAAAGAAACATTAATCATTTATTTTAAAATGTTACGCTATGTTCCTCCTGCTTTTATTACGTGCATTAAAGGCTATGATTTGCCCTTGGAGTCTTTGCTGCAACTCAGCAAAATATTTAAGCATGTGCTTAATTCCTACTGAAGTCAATGAGGTTTAAAAACATGCTTAATTGCCTCACTCAGTTTTTGTGAACTACCATAAATAGGTTTTGGAAGCTAAATAAGATGGGTCATACCTACTGCCATTAGAATCATTTAAATGTAGGCTAAAAGAAACCTCAAGAGATCATCTAGTAGTTCATTCCCTGTATCAAGATAGGATTAAATATACCTGGACCATCTCAGATAGCTATTTGTCTAAATCATTTAATTGGCTTCCATGGACGTAATGGACTGTGCTCCACTCTTTGTAAATATGTGCTTGCATTTAATCTTGAATTGTAGTTACCTTTCATGCTCAGTAATGAATAGTTACAGTAAAATATTTTGACTATTTCTTTTCTGATACACAACATGAAGGGTCTTGGGTTTATGCCAGTGGTAGATTTGGCCCTTAAGTGGACATCTTACAAATTAGATATGTGACATTTCTTATCTTTTCAATTCTTCAAGGCTTTCCAAAACTATAGCTAGCTTAAGAAATAACAAAATTCTGACAGAAATAACAAGTTCACAAAAATGGTTCTGTCCTTTTGAAGGAACTGAAGGGTGGGGGATGTTTACAATCCATCTGTGTTTGTAACAACTTGTATACCAAAGGTTCAGCCTTTTATGAAATCCTCCCTGAAAAGAAAACATGAAAAATAGACCACATACTGTAGGAACCAGGTCTCAGGTAATAACAGATTATTAAATAAATAACTGTCCTCACACTGATAGATTATATGATAACTGGAAGCTGAATTGTGCTGTACAGGGAACTACAGTTCACTTACAAGTTAGTGGTCTGAATTTTTCGGATAACTCAGAAAGTCTCCTAGTCACTAACATTCAAATCAAGGTCGAAGGACACTTTTGTATAGGCATTAGGCTATGACTTTTTTCTTTAAACCATTTTGTTTCTAGAGCTCAGTGCTAACTTTTATATCATCGGTACTTGATAAGAGACTCCTCATCAGTGAATATGCAAGAGAACGAACATGAAATGTGCACCACACTACAATTAAAAGGTTTTCTAACCCTTCATTACCTCCTTTCCAGAGTGAGCCAAGTCACTTTTGTTCTTTTGCAACCGAAGACTCCTGTGTCTGAGGATTAGGATCTCTTTTGCCTGTTCCTCTGTCCCAGTCTCTCCAGGAAGCGTGTGCCTGTTGTATGCTGGCACCTGCTCACATTCCACCAAAACATAGATGTTAAACTGAATGTATAAAACGTCTGCTATATTCAACATAAGATGACTCAAAGAAATCTCCATGAGGAATTAAAAAAGCATCTTCCATATCCATTAAATGAGAAAAGGCTTGTTCCAGCTCTAACTGGAGTCAATGAGAATCTTTCTATCAGCTTTAATGGGGTTGGGTTCAGCACCATATGTAGTACAAGTATCAGTTTTTATGGCCAAATTCTGCTCTCACTAGTCCCAGTGTAAATGTGGAGTCTTTTCACTGTCTAGTTTGGATTTAGACTGGAGTTAGTAAAAACAGAAACCAGACCTTGATTTTTCCCCATGTGCTTTTCCCATTCCCCAGAAGTCTTATCCTGTTGCCTCTCAGCTCAGCAGAAAGACTAAAGGTGGTATTTGATCCCTCTGTGCTGAGATACCCACATAACCCACATCCCCAGTGATCTGGCATTTCATGCCTAATCCAAAATACAAAGGCTTAGTTAGACTTTAAGGATAAGTCTCCACATCTCACCATATGAGCAGCTAATATAGCACAGTCATGCACGCTGTAAAAAAACCTAAGACAGAAAGCCAGAGATTATTCATGAGTTATTCTGCAAGCAGCAGGCATGTTTTATACATCCCAAGTGTATAAGCTTCATAGCAAAACTGCTGAGCGGCTTTAAAACATTTTTCAATTAATTCCTACTAGTGGGTCACAGCTTTCTGTAGGCCAAGAACATTGCACACCAAAGAGACTGCTTGTAAACTCTACACACCTCCTGGGATACCAAGGGTTCTCTGTGGCCCCAATTGTCCATTCTCTATATACCAGGGTCCTCCATTCTCCCCTATGCCAAGGGCCCTCTGTGCCACCTTTGTTTCCCATTTTCCCCAATGTTCTTCCATTCTTCCTTCACTCTACATCCCCAAACATGGTCTCCCCCAATGACCTCCAAGCTGGGGTTGTGTGTGCTATCATTCCCTTCATCCCTCATTCATCCCTCTTCTTCCCCACACCCCCATTTTTATATTTTTTTCCTCTGCATCTTTCAGGTTGCCAACACTTTCAGTTGAATCAGGATCATGAGCAGAGCTAGGATGCGAGAATTTATGACAGAATGTGCTAATTGCAACTCCTAAGCAGTTCTTGTACCTACAGGCAATTGGAGAAATGCTTGAAGCTGCTGGCTGTGGTAAACAGATGCCTGGATGCCCATATATTCCCAGTTTCCCCCTTTCTGTGCCATATATTGATGCTAGAACATTTCCTGAAATTATGGAACTGTTTGGATGCAGCATTCAAAAGCCATGTTGTAAACAGAGCAGCAGAGAAGTGCCATTGAGTTGAGTGTTAGATTTCATTTTTCACAGCCAGTTCTCCTTATAGACAGCTCATTAATAGCATATCTAAATAATACTAACATCTGCACATGCTGCTGAGAAAGGCAGTAATTGTATTGTACTGTCTGAATACCATATATCTTGAGTGAACAAAACCTTACCGTTCTTCTGATTTTGTACAGGTTCCTTGCCAATATTTTCTGTATATTTTCCAGTACATCTGAATTCAGGCCATCCACTATTTTGACCATTCCAGCAGACTTTTGGCTGTCACTGCAAAGAAAACACATAGGTTCTTCATTAATGCTTATCACAGGAGATAAGCTGCAAAGTCCCTTAATAAAGTGGAGGTTACCATCAGCAGCTTGTTTGCCAAGGACAAAGAACAATATGGGGACTTTGGATAAGAGAACAGCAAGAACCAGTGGAAGAACAAAAATGTCTGGGGGAGATGGGATGAAAGCCTGTCATTTTAATGTTTTACCTAACTATCCAGACTTGCCATTGTTTTCTCCATAATGACTAAGTAATTGTACAGGTGCAAAACCAGCCTGTACCACACAAACAGGACAAATGTTCTTTGTTCAGGTACAATCTTAGGCAGTGATATGCACCCACACAGCACTGACAGGAGGTCTATTGCTGGGCAACTAAGTGATACTGGGCACCAACTGCATTTTCATTTATTATCTTTCTGGGTGACATCAACCCTTCCTGCGGAGACAGGAAGCAAGAAGCAGAGGAGAGGAAACTTTGCAAGGTCTCCATTTAACTCTTCCCTGAAGTGAGATGGGCTTTGGGATGCAGACTTCCAAGTCTATGGACCCAGAAGAACCACTAGTATGTTTTTTTCCCAGTGGATATTGGTCAGTCTATACTGGTATCTGGTCCCTTTGGCTGCTTACAGACATGAAGAAGAAAAAAAGTGCTTTACTTTCAGCTCAGCATGCCCCCATGCTAAGCACAGTGCATGCCCAGAAGAGACATTGCATTGGTTTGACCTGGCTTGCCAAATGTCTGTATAGATCATATGCTTCAGCAGTGCTTTTCAGCAATGTTATCTAATAGCTGACTGAATCACCAAAAAGCCCCACTGAAGCACCTGATCTATACAGAAGCTGGGGAACTGGGTCAAAGTGACATGTTTCCTCTTCCAGTTAACTGCTGGGGGGGCTCCATGTCTGTCACAGCTTTTGTCGCTGAGCACAACTGAGCTTCTTGGTCACCCCAGATGCAGGCAGCAGTGCTTTCAGATTTCATGTATGTGAGGTTACATTTGGGTCCCTTCCCCTCTCCATGCTACAGCGAACTTTATTCCTTCACCATCCCTAGTAGGCAGCAGCCCAGGCAGATGGCAAAGCCAGGCTGGTGCCTCAGCTACTTGGAATCAAATGACAAACTGAATTTTAATTGGGGAAAGGGTTTTATTATAAAGTTGATTGTATAACCATTTTGTGTCAGGGAACTGGCTAGCACTTTCATCTTTTGAGAGCCCATTCATGTAGTGTGGACAATCCAAACATGTAGGGAATGAGTTTTGTCAGGAGTTTTTTTAACCACATTTTCCATTTGAGAAAAGTTATTGTCATTTCCATGTTCCCTGAGGGCACATTTGTGTTACCAGGAAATGAGCCCCACAGAATTCCCCAGCAGGGAATCCACCTCACATTAGCTTTTCTGAATTACTATGTGTGTCATTAGAGAGGGTTAGGAACATACTTACAGCAAAGATGCATGAGATGGGGTATGAATTAACTGGCCTGCTTCCACAAGCTCAATGGCATGTTTCTTCTCCAGCTTTTCATAGAGAAGCACAATACTTGATTTGGGCTGGCTGTACTCTCGGAGTAGGAACTTCTGCAAATACTTGCTGTTGAAGTACTCAAATCTGTCCAAGAACAAATAAGACAAAGCATAGGGTTGATTCACACATTATAGACTAAATCAAAGATATACATCATAAGCTTCCACGAGCCCAAGAGAAAACACTGTTGTGCTTACACCATCATGCTCTTTGGTTTGAACAGAGTTACAGAAATTCCCTTATATCTTTACTCCAAGACTCAGACCTGGTTTTAACAGATGAACTTGTACTCCTTTAGCTACCTGTTTTCCAGCATTCAAAAGCCTGAACTAATGGTTCAGGATGCCTGTCCTGCCCAGTTTTCTCCTGAGGCACATCACAAGTATAACACTGGACACCATATTAATTCAATAGTGTAGCACATAGATTAAGTCAGTGGTGATCAACTCTGAGTGGCACAAGGCAAGCTGCAGGTCAGACTGGACCCACAAGCCAGGATCTTACCTGTATTGCCTCAGCCAAGCCCTGCATGTCCAGGTCAGACCCCCATACAGAAATCAGTCTGTGGGGCCTGGACTTCCCCACCCTGCCCTGCATGCCAGGATCAGGTCCTGTGCTGCCCTGAGCACCTGACGTAGCATTCAGGGCCACCCCTAGATTAAGTAATTTTGCTCCTCTGAATGCAATTTGTCATGTCATAAAATGCCTTCAAAGAGCCAAATCTCTCTTAAAGTCCATCTGATTCATCAGATCAAACAGACTTGAAAGAGATCAAGCCAGCAGCCTAAACAGCTTCCAGAAGCCTCTCTCAACTCAGCTCCCTCTTCTGTCTGCTTAGACAGCTCTCATCACAGTAGTTGGAGCACATCTAGGTCACATCAGTTACTGGCACTTAGGCTTGGCTATTGTTTGGCCCCATGTACATCTTTCTAGCCAACAGGAACATGCGCTACACTCAGGAGGATCCAATCCTGAATTTGTAAGTAGGCAACACTTTCAATACCCTCTCGTGGCTATTCCAAATACAGTAAATCTCCACAGGAAAAAAAAAAGTATCAGACTGTTACCCAGAATCCTTACCAGAAAGGAAGGTATATCAGTGTTTGTACAATTAAATAATTAAATTTGGTAGATTGTTAGCCGTGCACGTCAGGGTCTTTGTTTTCCTGTATAAAATCCAACTTCCCAAATGTGCACACATCTACCAGTTTGTGATTTGTCCATTGACAGCAGTTTCCAAAGGCTATTCCAAACAACTTACCTTTCCCTGCTATTTACAAGATGGACATGGAAAAGCACTGTTTTCAGATTCATGCTTCTTCACTGATCTAAACACAAGAATGACTAACAGCAGTAGCATTGACAGGGAAGAAGAGAGGTGGACAATGAAAGGGAAGGAGGAGTAAACTGAATTAAACCAGAAATGTAAAGAATATATGTATATTCAATAATATAACAGCAAATACCTGTAACATGAAGAAAAATAAATGATAAAAGGTAACAAAAAATAGATTATGTACTGTTCCTGTTCCTGCTCTTTAAAGGAGACAGGTTTTTCCTTACGGTACAGATACATTAATTGTTGTATCACTAGCATTGTTTAAGTAATGAAAATGTCCTTGTCTGCCCTTGTCCCTTTTTTTAGAGTTGAGTTTGCTTATTTCTGAATGCTGGGCTGGACATCCCATATCTTCTGCCTTTACCTTCAGCTGTCATTGTCAAACGGCTTCATGCTCCTCTACAAACCAATTAGAACAGCATCAAAAAAGAGAGAGGGAGACTTATAAAGGAATGAGAAACAAATTACTGGTAGTCCCCCAAACTCCCAAAAATCCACAAAATAGCATGTAAAGGACTGGGGCACATTCAATTTTATAAAAATGAAAGACTAATGGAAATAACCAAACTGAAAGAGATAATGCCAGAATGATCCCAACATTTCCAAGCTTAGCCATGTCTGTATGAGAAGAAGTCATGTTGGCATCTTCGTCTTTAAATTGGGGTGCGCACAAGTTCCTCTTTGACACTTTTGCTATTTAAAATCAGAATGAATTCACTCTGCTATTTTGGTGCATCATTCCAATTTTGCCCCAGCAGGATATCAAAGGCCCAGATGGTACTAGCACTTTTCTAGTGTTCCTGCTATACCTAACCAGCAGTAAGAGAATCAGCACACCCTGGAAAAAACATGGTGTCTGGAAAATGTGAGGTTCACCTCTTTCAAGCTGTACTAATGTGCTTCCTGTTATATGTAGGAGCAACTTTAACTTAAATCTGTCCAGGTAAGCATGTACACATTTGCAGAGCTAGGGCCACAATCAGCACCACAAAGGAACAAGCTGCTGAAATGATCACTGAAGCAACAAGTGCTGTGCATGGTGCTGGCATGACAACTCTTGTAAGCCTTTCATTTAAAGCATTTCAGAGTCTGCTTTGATGGGGAGGGGGAGCTAAGGGTTTTGGGATAAGGGTTTTGGGAAGAGAACAAAGGAATCCTCTTCAGTGCTGTAGCATGTGTGACATTCAGAGGAGGGAGGAGAGAATCGTCATGGAGGAAGGGGGATGGTCTGTTCTGACTTGGTGCCCAGACAAGCTGGTTACATCTTCCCTGCTTGAAAAAAGAAAGGGGAAGCTGCCCTGTCTTTGTTTGCAACTGTCATCTGCTTTATGACACATGGATGGATGAAGCTCAGCAATCCCCAGTGGAAACTTATGGAAACAGAAACCAGGCTCATTTTTTTCTACACATGTACACAGTTGTATTTTTGGCAAATCCTTACTTGTCTTTCCAGTAATACTGTCCCCAGTGTCCACATATATCTTCTATGCCAGCCAGCAAATGATCCAAGAACTAAACAGAAGAGAGGATTTTGCTATACACTGGTGTATTATTGCATACATGATGAACTCTGTTAGATTACATCAAAAACCAGCAGACAAAATGTGAGACATTTTTAGCTAGGTAACAGATCCAGTGAACAAGGACAGGAGCCATCTGTGTAATTCCCCATTCAATTATACATGCATATTCTTTGGTTCTAGAGTACAATGAGTGATTTGCTTCTTTCTTTCAGTTCTGTGAAAACAAAGAATAATCACTGAGGGACATGGATCTGTTCCTTATGATACATGCAGGATGGCCAATGGCTTCTATGTTCTGCATATTGGGGCTTGATAAACACTGAAAGCTCCTACCACCATGGTTTGAAGGCAACTTATTTCAGGAGAAAGATGCCTTTAATTCACAGCTGGTAGCTGGGGTTTCTCTTGAATAATAAATTCTCCCCTGCCCCAGAGCCAGTCCACATTTCTGTGTGAAAGATCCTGAACAGGTTTATTTACAAAGCTTAACACACATTCAAAGTCTTTGGAACTTTCCAAATTGCCTCCCTAGCTGATTGTGCTATGCTACTGTGCATTACTTCATCAGTCACCTGGACCTAAGCTCTCAGAAGAGAAATCTACTTTTGCAATTACAGATATTCTAAGTTTCCAATGTGTATGGAGTTGAGAATATGAGCATACTCTCTAAATCCAGCTTTCCTCATATTTTGACTCTCCTGAATACCACCACCCATTCAGCTACCATGATTTTAGAAATGCTATCCTAAGACTTGGTGGGGCTTTTCTGTCAAATTAACTCCTTTGAGCTAATGTGACTGAAGAAAAAACACACTCTTTTTGCCCGTCAAAACAGGTCCTTCAGAGGCGGCTTGAAAGAGGGATGTTCACGAAATGTAATGCTACAGAAATTTGCTTTCTCGTCTCTCTCCTAAGATTCTGTTTTCCATCTTTTCAGCAGTAGGAAATGCTAAGAAGATTAATTGTACTTAGTCTTTTAGGCAGAAGTTTGTTTGAGTAATAAATGTTTGACAGACACCTGCCCTGCCATGTAGGAATAAATGAAATAGGTGAATTATTTACCCATTGAGTCTCAGCAGATGTCCATTTCTGGCCCATCTTTACATCTTATATATTTAAATCAGGATGGATCAGAACCACAAATCATTGACACGACACTCTTTCTTATTGTTATATTTGTACTGTACCAGCAGTGTGTTTATGATAGGCCCAGGAAATGTCTACACTGCTAATCCAGAGAGAACGCCATGCTAATGTCTCAGGAATGGACAATCTATTTTATGAGTGTCAATTAAAAGAGCTTAGCAATATGAAGGGTGAGAGGAAATATGATTAATTCCTCTTTGTAAACACGTTCGTAGGGTAAATATCAGGGAGGAGGAAGAGTTATTTATATTAACAATATTGGCACAAGATCAAACCGATTCAAACATATCACAAACAAAAGCATACTGGAAATTAAAAGAGGAGTGAAGCTTGGAATGGTGCTTGCATTGGCAGCAAGGAACATGAATTGCTTCAAGGTGGAGCCTGACAAGTTTATGAAGGGGATTACAGGGTCAAATAGAGTTGTTCTTAAACTAGTAATCAGCAGTGGCATAACAAACAGGGTTTGCGCCCTGGGCATACCATGCAGGAGAGTGGGGAGTCAGGGCAGTGGGGCGGAATGGGTCTAAGAGCCAGGGAGGGAGGTGAACATGGGTTTGAAGAGCTTGGCTTGGGGAGGAAGTGTCATGCAAAAATCTTACCTAAAACAGTCCCTGGCCTCTGCTATCACTGTGTGCTCTGCCCACTCTGGTTCTTGCTCTTAAAGCAGTAGCACTGTAATGTCTGTGCACCAGCTGTTGCTTCAAGAGAAATGCTGTAGAGTAGGGCTGTGTGAAGCTGCAGTCCCTGATACGATTCAGTGGAGATTCGACCTGATTCATTGCCTGAATCTCTGAATCCAAATCGAATCAGAGAACCCTTTAATCTCTCCAAATCAGAACCCTCAGAGAGAATCAGAGAGATTTGGAAAGATTTGGAGATTTGGACATAGACACAGGTTTAAATGTTTTTTCTACAGATCTTGAGGTAACAAGGGCTTGTGAATGCTGCAATATTGGGGTGCATGGAGTGTCCCACAGGAGCATGGGGGGCTCCCCAGTGCACTGGGGACCAGAAGTACTTTCAGTCCACTTCTGGCCCCCCCAGGGAGCATGCTGGGGGGCCGCCACGCATCCACCTATCTCAGCGACCAGTACCTCCTGGGTTCAGGGAGCACCCAGGGTCCCCCTGTGGCTGATCACTGAGCCAAGGGGATGTGGGCATCACCCTGCGTGCTCCCTGGCAGACCCAGAAATGGACTGGAAGTACTTCCAGTCCACTTCCAGGTTTGCCACCAAGCACATAGAGGGCCCCTTGCACTCCTGTGGGATGCTCTATGCGCCCCAGCATCGCAGTGCTCTCAAGCCACGCTGGTACCTTGAGGTATGTAGAAAAAACATTTAAAGCTATGCGTGTGTCTGAATCACTGATTCTCCAAATTAGCATCAAATCCTCAGATTTGGATTCAGCCAAATCAAATCAGGGACAGTGATCCAAATCAACAAATCGAATCACTGTCCCTGATTCAGGCCGAATCTGAATTGAATAGGACCCATTTTGCACACCCCTACTGTAGAGTTGTTCTTGCTGAAGGCGCACAGACTCCACAGGGATGGGGGACAATTTTGATGCTCTCCCAGTTGGCTAATGTCCCTCTCACTCACCCCTAGTTATACTATCCTGATAATCAGCACAAATTATATGTGAATTCAAGTGTCTGGTATCTCCAGGATTAGGCTAAAAAAGGCAACTATATCTCATTGCCTGTAGGGGGGAGAAAGTAATGCATTATTCTGGGATTAAGTTTTTTTTCATTGTCCTCCAAAAGCCTTGGACACTAGCTACAGCTAAATGCGGGAGTGTGGCTGGTCAGTGCTTTTCAACCAGTGTGCCATGGCACACCAGTGAGCTGTGAAGAGCTCCCTATGGCCCAAGAATTTTGGAATAATGAGAAGAAAGTTCTCCAGCCATCTAGCACTAATGAATAAGCCACGCTGATGTGATATTCACAGAAGACTTGCACATGTGTTGGCTGTAGAGGAGAGAGAGAACCCAACGAGCAGAAGAAAGTTCATCTACTGCGCATGTGTTGGCTGCGGGGGATGAGCAGTTCATGAGCCTTTGAACAGCTGTGCCACAGAATTTTGTTGCAGCAATGAGTTACAATGAGCTCATAACTATGGGGATGGGGAATCCGTTAACAGGTATGCCACGGAAAATGTTTACTAATGTACGCGAGCCTTGGGATGGAAAAGGTTGGGAAACACTGTGCTAGCGCTTCTAAGGGTATTTAAAAAATGTTCAATGCACAGAGATCACCAGTCCATCACAGTAGCAGACTGGCATAGCTACTTATGTTGATGGGTATCTACAGTGGGCCCATTTCCATTCTATCCTTGGCAAAAGTTCTGGTTACGTGAGCGCTGCAAAATTAGCCCATTATTTGTGATACTATGAATGCAAATATTTAGTTTAAAAATCCTAGGCCATATTTTTCAGTTAGAATGGGAACAAGGGATCTCAGACTGCACATTACAATTATCCCCACTAAAGAAATAAATTAAAGGAAGAAAACTGCCTCTGGATTCCTGAGTGTTTGCTCTCTAACTACCTGCATTGTTACCTTGTCTGCTTAACTTAATTGGTCCACAGCAGTTTTCAGCTAACATTACCCAATAAACACATCTTCAGTAATGATTTACTATTCACACACTAACAAAAGAAGAAAAGTATTTCCTGTTTGCTATAGGAAAAAACCTCTTCAGCCTATTCAACTATTTCATTAACCTTAGACAAAGCCCCGTAATACATACTAATTGTGAGGACGTCAAGCATTTGCTCATCCTACCAGCGCTCTCAGACCTAACACCTTTATTTTTGTTAGTTAAAAAGAGAACAGAAATATTCCCTAGAAATTAGCACTCAGTTGAAAAATGCTTTACCATTAAAAACATTCTATTTATAACCCATATTTTACCCTTAACAAAATGTTTCAAAAGACTCCATCTGTTTTAAAACTGCACTGCCACAATACCAACTATTGCTACAAGAACCGGAAGTGATGAAAGACAAAACTAAACCTTTCCAGTTTGCTTCCTTCTTGTGTTTGGTGGCCCTTGAGTGTAACTGTACAATCACCTTAGCTGTTTCCTCTGCACAATCAGTTTCCCTTTTGTTTAATGTGTGCTTGTAAGCCCTAAAAATTGGCAATGGGAATCAGAAACTAGCATTACTATCAATGTCCAATTAAATGTTTTGAAGTCCTACTTGTCTTGATATGTAAAGTGCAGTAGGCTAGACAGTGACCCAAGCACTGGTCCCTCTGCACTGCACTGGTATAAATCTGTCTTGAAGCTTACCCTTGGCAAGCTGGTATCCCCACTTGGCACAGTGAAGGTAACCAGCTCTGTCCCTTCTGCCTGGTACTCAGGGCATAACAGCATATCAGAGGTGCAAAGGAGTTTCCCCATGCCACCCTGAATTCCACTTATCTCTACCTGTCATAATAGCAAACTGGAGGTGGTTATAAGCCTTGGGAAATGAGAGCAGTCTAAAGGCTGTGTCCATGTAAACACCACCTTAACCTCCCACAGTTACCCACAGCTGTATTCAGTCGAAAAGTGGTCCAACTGAGGATCTAACCCAGCATGTCCCGCAGGCAGTGTGGTGCAGCACATAAAGTCACAGTCCTGCAAACGTGAAGTCAGGAGTTCTATTACTGAATTTGGCATTGACCTACTCCATGACCTTGAGCAAATCACTTTGCCTTCCTGTCCTGTTCAAGTGACTGTTTAAAAGTGATTTCTATCTGTAGTTCTAAGGCTTTCAGCTACTGCATTTGACATCACATCTGATCTGCTAAAGCTGATAGACACTAAAAAGTTTTCCAATTACATCAAGGCTATATAGGTCACCATAGAAATGAATGATATTTTGACTTGGAGAGGAAGTGAGCCAAGGTAACTACATTAATTTAGTTTAGAGCCCTGTACCAGTGTGTTAGGGAAACCAAACCTTGCTTTTCATGTCTGATAATCCTTGCAATTCAACACAACAAAAATTAACATCCAATTAACTTTAACTAAGTATTTATAGACCTGTCTTCCTCCAGATGCATATGTTTGTGGCCTCAGCCCCACTTAACACAGGGGCAGGACATAGAAGACCACTGCAGAGCAGGCCTTCTTTGTGTCAGTTTATCCTTATCCCCAGGACTAGGTTTGATTGTTTTTACTTGTGGAGCTTGCATAAAGTGGGAGATTTTTCATTGACTTCAATGCACTTTGTGTCTTGGCCATGGATAAGCGTAGTCAAATTGCATTGCTAGATGAGCAGGCCTCCTGGCACAGAGAATCAGGATGCTTGGGCTATGTTTCCAGAGTTGAGCTACTTACCCGCATGTGAATCTGTTCTCCAACAGTGGGGGCACTTTCTCTTTTCCTCTTGACATCTAATAATTCCACAAGGGGACGGATGGTCATTCCCTGCAGCATAATAACACACAACAGAGAAATCAGAATCTCTTCATGTCAAATCAGTAGGTTTTGTAGTTCTACATCTTTCTCCGCACAGAATCATGGGTGTCAATGCTGAAAGAGTGGAACGACGCAGTTTTTGCTGCACTGAGTATGGACTTGTTTCCAGGGCGAGTAGTCCCTCTTTCAGCCAGTCTCTGCTAAGCATTCTTTCATCAGAAAAGGAAGCTATGAAAAGACAATGACAATTTAACAACTCTGTTTCCCACTTATCATCCACATTCTCTATTTGGTAACAGACAAGTCATGTTAATAACTGAGTCAAATGGGAGGTCAAATATTTGTGGATCTTAAGCCCAAAGGGACCATTATAATCACTCAGCCTGACCACCTGCATAGCAGAGGTGACAGATACTCAACTGGCAGTTTCTGCATTAAGCCTATAACTTTTGTTTTATAGAAGGAGCTTATATTTAAAGATATTAATTGATGATGATATGCAGCACCCTGCAGAAGGTACTTGGTACCCTGCTGAGTACAGTTCAAGATTTTCCTAAAGTGAAGCAGATCCTCTGTTTCTTAATTTCTAGTTTAGAATACCATACATTAGAGCTCATTACCCAGAGAGTCTGATTTTTCTGCCAGTACAGTAAGCTGATTAATCAATGTAACCAACTGGTAAAAGGTGGGAAAAGTTTTTTGTCTGCCTCCTGACTAAGATAAGTTTGAAGGTGATGCTCTGATGGTAATATATTCTATTTTTTTAAACCTGACACTTTATTAAATGACTTTTCTAAGAGAAGTTCACAGCAGAAATGCTACAATAGCTGGTGTTCATGGCTCTTAAGTGTCACAGGAGTTGGCACAGAGGACAACTGAACAATCTTTTTAATTGTGAGACAATTAATGTTTCATTTTAATTACTAATATCAGTACAGAATTCATCAACATACAATGTAAATAATATCAATTTTACAAATTTAGAAATGACACATGTTGCAAATTAGGTGGCGCCTATGTAATTTGGACTCTTGTCTTTCCCTAGATAATCAGATGGGCTTGTTTTCATTTTAAAGTGACAGTCTGGAGTTTTGTGACCAGGACTCTTAACTTCGCACGCACGCGCATGTGCACACACATACACACACACACACAGGAAGAGAGAGAGAGAGAGAGAGATTTCATTGGCTTTCATCCTGAGCCTTGTTTTAGGTAAGGGGTTCCTTTGGATTTATACAGGGGTGGAAAAACTCCTGCACCCTCTGGCCACAACTTTCCAGCTTGAGGCTTTAATTGAGGCTGTAATTTGACCCATGTGTATAATGCATTACTGGTGTTGATCCAGTAGCTAGTGAACAAGTATCTACAGTTCACACACACAAACACCCACACAAAAAAACCTTTACAATTGTTATCTTTGTTAGCAGTTTCACCGGGGAGGTCACGGTCTGAATAGGCAAAGAGATTGAACTATAAATGGAGAACATGGCATTTAGTTTTTAAATTACATTGAAAAAGAGAACAATGAAACTCTTTGGAGGCATTCAAGACAAACCAAAGTCTTTTGAGGACTTATGGGTGAAATGCCATACATCCAGGCCAGTCTGGATGCTGTTAGAATGTGTCAATTGCTTAATAAACTTTCACAAAACTATTGATTGATCTAGCTCTGTCATGTAGGACTGGTGAGAATACTTATGTAATACGTCAACAATGACCAAAATAAACTGGGTTATATAATGCATAGATATAAACATGTAGGGATAAGCCTAATTGCTTACATACTTGGTCATTTTTGTGCCCAATACAAGCACTGCCAGATAGATGCTGGGACTTCCAAGAGAACAAAGTAGGTCTGTGCTCTTGCAGCTGTTTGCATATTCCTACACCCCTAAGTACCTGCATAAGGGTCAAGGACAGTCTGCCCTACAGTTAGCTTGTTTTCACTCAGACAAGCTCTCCTCAGGTCAAAATCTGTTCTACTCTTAGCAAAAAATCATTGTTCCACACAACATATAAAAAAGCAGCAACAATAAGAGCTGGACACTAATATGGGGCAAATCCTTTGTTTCTTCTCATTTACTTCATAGGTAAAAATGTACCATGAAGAATGCGTGGATACTGAAGTAATTAGAAATATTCCCTTTGGCTTTCCAATGGCTGATTTTTAAAGCCTTCCTTCAATATTTGTATCTATTATTTTGATATGCCTTTTCTGTGTCAAAGCATGTCATGCAATTCTTTTTAAGCAAGTTTAAATATTTCTGGCTCTGGAGGCTGCGCTGGCTACATGATGCAATAGGTATCCAGAATGTGAATCAAGCTAGTCTTTAAAAACATTAAGTTTCCACTGAATAACTCAAGGTCACAGGGTCATTCTTCTGACACACATCCACAAGGAATTCTGTTTAACTCTCACCCTTTCGCATGGAGATGACATCACTGTTTGAGCCCCGAGGTTACACAAAAGCCCTTTCGCAGTCCTGAGAATTATTTTACGAAGCACCCATGCAATGGAAGCGCTGCCTTAGAACAACCTTTGTCTGAGACTCAGAGGGCTCTGCATGAGCGGACCTGCCGAGTGACCGGATCTTTTCAATTTCTGACCCACATTTGCATCTTAAAACTTGTCAACCTGCAAGTAACTACCCTTTCCCCACCACTAGCTATGCTCATGCCAATCAGCCTGCCACAGAGAACTGAAAATGATGCTTTTCAGCAGAAGTACAAATCCAACTGCCTGTAAGACTCATTCCTAGGGCCAGGCCCAATGGCATATCCTACTCATAACTGTATTTGCTCAGCTTGTAGTTCATAACATGAGGAAGTAAAGAAGTTCTTTTGTGTGGGGCTAATTGTAAAAATAAAGCATGTGAGTGTGAATCATTATGCCTGTGCACAGACTAATTTGAAGGCAGTGGGCTGCAGAGTCCTGTAGGAAATAAGTGAAGTGAAAGCAATTCTCTCCCCCAGAATGTGGACCAGGCATGAGGCCCTGTGGCTGTAGCCTCAAAACTTCACAGGCCCCAGCAGCTGTAGCACACACAAATGGGAGGTGGTGAAGGGGAGAAGGACAGATACTGGATCACTGAATGGATCTCATGCATTTGGATGCAAAAAAATCTCTGGAAGCTGCTCTAATTAGAGCCATCCTTTATACAGGCTTTGAATCTTGCCCAGTCTACATCCACATTATAGAAGTGGACCACATCTACGGAGTTAATTGGCTCAGACATCTCTGCTCATAGACCTGGGAGAAGTCAGGCACATTTGGACAATTCTATATTCTTATAGTAAACAAGAATATCAGCCTTTATTTCACACAAGCATTTGTCTATATAGAAAAGGCCTGCCCCTAACCCCGAACCTTTATAAAAACCTTTATAAAAACAGGTCAGGTTTAGGAGGCTTAAGTCTTGGTAATTCCTTAAGCAGACAACCCCTAATTTGTACCACTAACTCTACTTCAGGCTGTGATCTGACATACCTAGTTTCAAGAGAAGCTAAATAAGTGTACACATTTCAGAGAAGGCTGAAAACAGGTTTAAACAGTAATCCAGTTGCAATTATTAACTTGCTATAGGTGCAGCATAGTGCTAGCAGAAGGCTGAGAGAATCAGGTCCAAAATCTTTTAGCAACCTAGAAGCTTCAAGGAATATTATCCACTAGATGGCACCGTAATGCCAAGCCATGCTCTTCCTGCACATTCTTTTTGGGGCATGTACTTTCCACAAGCAAAATAGGTTTTGGAAATCTCAGCCTGAACTAAAATGAAGAGGGAACGTATCAGAAGGGGACTTAGGAATGTCAATTACTCTTTTATCCCCTCTGAAATACTGAATGGATTCATTTTGGAGGAGGGTTTAACTTGAGTTCTATTTTACACTGTAAATATGCACACAGTAGGACACCAGGGGCATTTTCAGTGCGTGTTTTTACACGTAGTCCAAGGGTGGGAGAGGAGCACTTTAATTAGAGTGTCTCTCAGAGCTGCTCTAATTAAAGTGCCTGCAGTATCTCATGTAACAGTATCCCTGCATTTCAAAATGGCAACAGAGGTGCTTTAACTAAAGCTATTCAAACAAGCTTTAGTTAAAGCACTTCCACTACCATTTTGAAGCATGGAGACACTACTACATGAGACGCAGAGGCTGACTGGAGCATGCTAATTAGCATACTCCAGCAGATTCAACTGATTGAGTAATTACAGTGCATCAGAGAAGCCTTCCAGCATGTCTACAGGCACTCCAGATGTCTTCAAACTTCTTGGTCTGATAGCAAAGTCAAGATCTGTTTTTTTGCTTTGGTTTTTATTCTGTTTTATGTAAAATATGTAGAGGCCTCACTTTAAAAGGGGAAGCTACTCTACCTGCTCACCCATCACATTTTAGCCACTGCTCCTATAAACAGAAATGCACTAATGCAAGATGGGGCACATTAGCAGGGAGACACAAGTGTAGGCTCCCTAGTTTTATTCTTGAATATATTCCAGGACTTGAGGGCTCGGACAGTAAAGAAATTTTTCCTTATGTCTAGCCTAAAATAGTCTTCCAGGAGTTTGTGGCTGTTGGACTTTGTCATCCCTTGGGGCACTCTGGTGAACAGGCATTCCCCTACATCCTGATGTACACCCCTTATGTACTTATAGGCTGCCACCAAGTCACCCCTGAGCCTGCACTTCTGCAGGCTAAAGAGTCTCATGGCTTGCAGCCTCTCGTCATAAGATTTTGCTCTTTTGCTCTCAGATCATGCGCATGGATCTCCTCTGGACTCTTTCAAGCTTCTCCACGTCCTTTCTGAATTGTGGAGCCCAGGATTGGATGTAGTACTCCAACTGCGGCCTCACCAAGGCCATGTACAGTGGGAGGATGACATCCTGGGTCTTGCTTGAGATGCATCGGTAGATGCAAGCCAGAGTTTTGTTCGCTTTGCTGGCTGCAGTAAATGCAGGGGACTGGACTTGATCACCTGTGAAGCCCTTTCTGGTCCTTTATTCCTATATTAAATTCTTGTTCCCATTTAACTTCACACCCAATCTAAAAACTGTCAGTCATTTATCTGAAATAAAACACTGTCACGAACCAGGTAATAATTACACTGACATAGGTATTCTAACATATTGATAGTAGTTTTACCTGTACAAACACAGTGAAGAGAATGATGACAGTTGTTGCTGCAATGAAGAGCTTTTTTCTAGGAAAGTCAGGGAGCAAGAAAACCAGAGAGAAACATATTGCACCTCTGAGACCTCCGTACGCTATAATAAATTGGTCCTTGCTAGTAACAGTGTTCACATGTAATCTGTTCACAAAAAAAGTCAACACAAGAACCCCTAAAAAGCAGGAAACAAAAAGGGAAATTAGTAAACAGAAAGAAACAACCACAATCATCATGGTAGGAAGTATTTTTGGGCACATAGTTATTCCAATGGGAACTTATAAATCAGTCCAAACTGTGCAGAGAAGAATTCATCAAAATATTATATATACCCCATCCATCACTGCAAGGGGATTCCTTCACTGCTCTGAGTCACTGAACTGATGTTCATTGTGTCTTGTATGGGTCCCAGTATAACTAAAAAGCTGGACTCAATTACTCCCAATTTGGAAGAGACAGGAAGTAGAAGCGATTGGCCACCATTTAATGGGCATGACATAACAATAAGATTTTAAACATCTAACACTATAGTAATTTCTCTATTGGCCACTCTAAATCTTGTATATTGTTCCAACCTATTCTAGAAACTGGGGTTTTGTAGAAACTACGAAGTTAAACTACAAAGGCAAGCTGACTATGTGGTTTATGTTCATTACAAGTTCCCCTGAATTGCTTTAGCTTTAAACTATAGTTAAGGCACTCTAAATGTTCCATATGTTTTCTAACTTCGTTAACTTTGTTGTATATTCTAAAGTCCTTAATTCATAAAGATTTATATAGTGTGAACTTTAGGCTGTGGAAGATGTCACAGAAATCAGTGCTATTTATAATTATTTGCAAAGAAACAAGCTAAAAAGTGAAGTAGATCAAATCATGGAGCCATTAATATTACAATATCCCCTTCACAAATACTGTGCAAGAAATGTGTATGTGTATCTTAATTTCTAAGGTTTGAAATGCCTGATATCATTAAGTCAGGCATTACTCAAGTGAAGCCAACCAAACTTCTATAAACGGGATCAAAAACAGGCTCTTAAAGTTTGAAATGGTGACTCTAATTAATTAATAACAATTCAGAACATAGGCATTTCCTTTCTCAAAGATTAATGGCTTCTTTGAGAACTGATGACATAAGAATGTCATTGACTTCTGCTGGTAATTTAACTAGACCAATATTATTACTTTTTAATGCTTTTTTAAATGGTGTTTTAAACCCCTAAACCAACTTATTTGTTATATAATAAGCTTTAGAAACCATGCATATGCAATACCTATCCAGACACCTACACCCTTTTTACAACTAAGAATAATGAATTCCCATCACACAGAAAAACAGCTTAAAAAAGAAATCTTGGGGTCTTCAGGAATAGTGAACTCAATTAACTTAACACTCTGGCAGTGGTGCATTCCCAGCTCTAGGAGCACTAGGGTATTAATGCCAAGAAAAGCAGGTGATGATGAGAACTCCAGTTTCCAAATGGAGTGTTCCATCTAGGTGACAATAACATTTTTAGTTCAAACTAATGCCGCATTTCACAGATAGAGATGAGCCAAATAAAGCTAGTCATTTACAATCAAATTAACTTCAAGTGCTACCATTAAGTAGGAGTGGTTGGTAACAGATCTATTTCTTAGGTCATGCAAACTGTAGACCTTGCACCAGATCTGTATTTGGTTTAATGGGTGCAGCTTTATTAATTTTAAAGGAATTATGTTTATAAAAGCTGCACATCTCAGCTTTGTGTTCCTTTACTCCTTCCATCCTCACTCAACTCCTTCATGTTTTTTAAGCTACCTCAAGACGTGTTGGTTTGTAGCAGTGACATGATCAATCATTTTGGCCAAAATATTTTTTCTCTGGGAGACGCACTGTGGCAAAAAGAAGACAGAGGTTCTTTATTCTTTAGATGATGCTTGAATCCTGGTGGTGTGACACTGCTCTATAGACCTCCTGGGACTGATGTTTCTCTCACGCTGCTGGCTTCAAAGGGTTTGGTTCTGATTTAACCCAGTGTAAGCAAGGATAGATTCAGGATGTATTGCTATGTCCTGGCACCTGATACAGGAAGACCACCTGTTCCAATAACAGTAAACATTTTTCCATCATAAAGCTTTAGTCTCAGTTTAGGGCCTTTGAGCTGCAATAAAAAACACCAGTACCTGTTCTGAAACTATAAGTGAAAGGGGTCAGTGCAGGCTACAAGATACCCAAGCCCTTCATCTTTTAATAAGGGATATAGGAAAAGTGAGATTTAGGTAGAATTTAAGCACCTCACTCCAGACATGCAATCATGAAGATGCATGCCCCCAGCAGCTGGGGGGGGGTGGGGCACAGCAGCACTGGCAGCAGCAGAACGACAGCAGCACAGCGGTGCTAAGTGGGGAGTTCCCACAGACATCTCCGGCGCTGTCAGGGTAGGCGAGTGCCAACCAGCGGTTTTTCATAGGGGGTGCACCATCAGGCTCAGGGGGTGCACATGCTCCCGTGTGCACCCCCTACTCATCACCAGTGCATGCAGTCCTAACGCCTTCCCTCGGCACTCAGCTGCCACCTACACCTGAAGACACTTAAAGTCTGTGGACAACTAACTTTTTCAATTCAAAGTTCCTTTGGTACCTAGAGTCCTGCCTCTGCACAGGCCCAGCACCGACCCAATCTGAGCGCTGCTTGGGATCCAGAGACCAGGTGTTGCTTTGCCTAAGCTCCCTCTGGGGCCCATTCTCAGAAGTGCTCTCACACAGATCTATTAAAGTAGTTCTCCACTGTGTTAGACTTGAGGCATCCCTTAGAAAAAGTCAGCTTTGAGTTTTCACTACGGAAAAAAATAGCTTTCACTTGTTTTGACTTGTTCGGTTTTTTTTCTACAGTGAGTTGTTTCTCACTCTAAGTTTTCATTTGTTTTTTTACTACAGAAAAAAAAGAGACCAATTTTTTGTCACAAAGAATTTAGAAAGATCATAACCACAGATTAGGGTCAGAGAGGAGAGCAACAAGGGTGATGCTGCAGTGGGAGTTTGCTGTAGACCACCAAACTAGGAAGATGCAGTAGATAAGGCTTTCTTCAGACAACTAGTGGAAGTTTCCAGAAAATAGTCCCTGGTTCTCATGGGGGATCTTCAATCACCCTGACATCTGCTGAGACAGCAATACCACGGTGCCCAGGCAACACAAGAAGTTTTTGGAGAGAGTTAAAGACAACTTCCTAGTGCAAATGTTGGAGAGACCAACTAGGGGCCATGATCTTGACCTGCTGCTCACAAACAGGGAAGAATTGGCGGGGGATGCAGAAGCGGACGGTAACTTGGGCAGCAGTGACCATCAGATGATGTAGTTCAGGATCCTAAAAAAATGAAGAAAGGAGAGCAGCAAAGTATGGACCCCGGACTTCAGAAAAGCAGATTTTGACTCCTTCAGGGAACTGTTGGGCAGGATCCCCTGGGAAGCCAGTCTAAGGGGGAAAGGAGTCCAGAAGAGCTGGGTGTATTTTAAAGAAACCTTAATGAGGGCTCAGGAACAAACCATCCTGATGCACAGGAAGACTAGCAAATATGGTAGGTGACCAGTTTGGCTTAGCAGAGAACTATTCAGTGAGCTTAAACACAAAAGGAAGCTTACAAGAAGTCGAAGCTTGGACACGTGACTAGGGAGGAGTATAAGAATATTGTTTGGGCATGCAGGGATGAAATCAGGAAGGCCAAAATGATATTGGCGTTGCAGCTATCAAGAGATGTGAAGGGTAACAAGAAGGGTTTCTACAAGTATGTTAGCAGCAAAAGGAAGGTCAGGGAAAATGTGGGTCCATTACTGAATGGGGGAGGCAACTTAGTGACAGATGATGAGGAAAAAACTGAAGTACTCAATGCCTGTTTTACTTTAGTCTTCACAGGCAAGGCCAGGTCCTAGAATACTGCACCAGGCAGCACAGTTTTGAGAGAAGGTGAGTAGCCCTCGGTGATGAAAGAACAGGTTAGACACTATTTAGAAAACCTAGATGGCTACAAATCATGGGGCTGGATGCAATGCATCCAAGGGTGCTGAGGGAGTTGGTTGATATGATTGCAGAGCCACTGGCCATCATCTTTGAAAGCTAATGGAGATGAGGGGACATCCTGGACATTGGGAGAGGAAAAAAGTAGTGCCCTTCTTTAAGAAAGGGAAGAAGAGCAATCCAGGAAACTACAGACCAGTCAGCCTCATCTCAGCCCTCAGAAAAAATCAGGGAGCAGGTCCCGAAGGAATCCATTGAAAGAGAAGAAAGTGATCAGGAACTGGCAGCATAGAGTCACCAAAGGTAAGTCAAGCCTGACCAACCTGATTGCTCACTATGATGAGATGACTGGCTCTGTGGATGCAGGAAGACCAGAGGATGTGGTATACCTTGATTTTAGCAAGGCTTTTCATACGGTCTACCACAGCATTCTTGCAAACAAGTTGAGGAAGTATTGGTTGGAGCAATGGACTGTAAGACAGACAGAAAACTGGCTGGATCATGGGGCTCAAAGAGCAGTAATCAATGGGTCAGTGTCTAGTTGGTAGCCAATATCAAATGGAGTTCCCCAGTGTTTGGTCCTGAGGCTGGTTTTGTCCAATATCTTGGTGTCATCTGTGAACTTGCTGAGGGTGCAGCCCATTCCATCTTCCAGATCATTAACCAAGTAGGCTGGAGGGTAGGGTTAGGATTCAGAGTGACCTAAACAAATTGGAGTACTGGTCAAAACGAAATCTCATGAGGTTCAACAAGGACAAGTGCAAAGTCATTCATTTAGGATGGAAGAATCCTATGCACCACTAGAGGTTTGGGATCAACCTCTAGTAGCTCTGCAGAAAAGGACCTGGGGGTTACAGTGGACAATAAGTTAGATATGAGCCAACAGTCTGCCCTTTTGCCAAGAAGGCTGACAGCATACCGGGCTGCATTAATAGGAGCACTGCCAACAGATCAAGGGAAGTAATTATTAGGGCTGTGTGAAACACCGTCCTTTCATTTCAACATCCATTTCCCCATTTTGAAGGGACAGTGTTTTGTTTCATTTCATTTTGAAGCATTGTCCCACTTTGTTTCATCAAAATTATTTCTCTGTTTCAACACATTTTGATGTCTCACCCATAGGCTATAATGTGGAATCGTGAAAATGCCTAAAACTTTATAATTTCTTGCCTGATTTCAGTGAAAATTGCAGAGATGGCATGAAGCCTGTCAAGTTTCAAGGAGATAGATGCAGAGGTTTCTCAGAAACTGCACCTCAAACTGTTCAAAACATAACTCCTGCCACTTGCTGACAGTGGCAGCCTCCTTTCATCCATTGCACAGATCCAGGAGACCGCACCCCCAGGAGGGCTGCGGGGCTGTGATGGACTCCTCCTGGGGATGGGGGTCCCCAGAACTGTGTGCTGGATAACAGGAGGCTGCCACTGCTGCCTGGAACCAATGCTGGGTGCAGCCCCCACCCAACACCGGAGAAAATTGCTGCTATCCCAGGTGACAGTGGCAGCCTCCTCTCATCCAGTGCACAAATCTGGGGCTTGCACCCCCAGGAGGAGTCCAGCACAGCCTGGCAGCTCTCCTGGGGGTGCGAACCCCCAGATCTGCACCCTGGATGAAAGGAGGATGTCTGCCACTTGGGACCAGTCCTGGGTGCAGGCTGAGCCCAGCACTGGAGAAGATTGCTGCTGCCATCTGTCCCAGGTAGCAGAGGCAGCCTCCTCTCATCTGGGTTGCAGATCCAGGGGCTCGCACCCCCAGGAGGGCTGCTGGGCTGTGCCAGATTCCTCCCGGGGGAGTGAACCCCCAGATCTGTGTGTCAGATGAGAGGAGCCTGCCTCTTCCACCTGGAACCAGTGCTGAAGACAAGTAAGCCCTGCTTTGAAACTCAAAACGTTTTGAAATTTTCAAAACGTTTCAAGTGTCCTTGTTTTGCTTTGAAGCCGTTTCGAAGCCTTTTGTTTCATATCTATTTCATTGTTTTGAGCTCAAAACACATTGAAACAACTTCAGAACAAAACACCTGGAGAAATTTCGCACAGTCCTAGTAATTATTCGCCTCTATTCTGCACTGGTGAGGCCATATCTGGAGTACTATGTCCAGGTTTGGGCCCCCAACTACAGAAAGGATGTGGACAAGTTGGAGAGAGTGCAGCAGAGGCCAACAAAAATGGTAAGAAGGCTAGGGCACATGACTTTTGAGGAGAGCTTCAAATCAATTCAGACCTTTTTATTGGTCCCGATTCAATTCGGATTTGGAGATTTGGCTACCAAATCGGGCCAAATCTCCGAGTTGAATTAGCACCTGAAGCTTCGCACAGCCCTACTTTCTATGATTCTCTATGATTCTACAGGCAGGTCTACATGTACATTAATGTGCTTTTCCTAATGCACATTAAATTTAGTACCTCCGATGTGAGGTACTAAATAAATGCTCATTAGGCTACTCTAATGCACGGTACCAAAAGCACACACTCTTGAAGTGATGCTTAATGTGCAGTAGCCTATTTTACTTCTCATTACTGTAAGTACAAAGTTTTTTACATGATGCTTTAATGCTCAGTAAAATAGGTTACTGTGCATTAAAGTCCTCTGATGGTGAATGCAGGAATCTACATTCTGGATTCCAAGCCATAGATGAGGCATCTTTTAGGCACTCAAGCCATTTATTGAATCTAACCCTCTGTCTCTAATTTGCTGCACAGAATTCCCTAAAGTAACTCTGGGCTCTTCAATGGACTCTCAGTCACCAGCCCTGCTTCAGTTATGACTTTACCTGTAGGTAGGCTACGCTGGTCTGCTGGTGCTAAAGTGGGGTCTGTGCTCATCACAGGCCCTTCAAATATAAAAGCAAAAATCAGCATGCCTTTAGAGGGAGACCGGGGGCAGGGAGGGTGGGGGGCAACAAAAGCACTAGATCCAGGCACTTATTTTTCCACGGAAATAGCATCTACTGTACTGGTCACCCAGCCACTGCCACTCCTCATAGCCTGGCAGCAGCTGCTGTCCTAGTGCAGCCACTGCCCCCAACCCAGAACTGCTCAGTTATGCCTCAGAGCAAAATGCCACAGTAGCAGAGCAGAAAAGGCATCTGCAAATATTATTTCTAGATATGTCCCCATCATAATTGGAACAGATATAAGAGTTCAGCCTTCCTGCTCATCTATATTTGCTCCCAAGAGGTGCTTAAGAGCCAGGGGTAATATCCCTTAAGCTTCAGCTGTACAAATCACTGACAACTCCTACATCACTCCATAATGTCTGCATCAAAGATTACTTACTTAATATAATTAGTACTGGAGACAAGTGAGGTCCCATTGGGAACCAAAAAAATGTTGAATGATTTCAGCCCTGGCTGGATGGGGGCAGAGCTCCTATTAAAGGCAATGGGAATTTCACATTCTTCTGACAAGACTGATTTTGATGTCATTTCTTCCTTGCTCTTTTATCGATAATAATAAGCCCTTTATAGTGCATGATATATAAAAAGAGAATCTGAACATCAATGTCTGTTTCTAGAGCTTCAAAGGATTTTGTTAGGTATTTTTATAATTTTTCCTCCCATTGCCTGCCTCTTCCTCCTCTGCACTGAGCTACTTTCAAACTAGCAGTCAAAAATAATTGAAAACCCTTTTCTTCACTTCACTTATATATTTTAGATGAAGGAAACCAGTGTAATCATAATAAAACACTTGAGGGTATAGATCGTTGACCAATAAGTGTGCTTCCCAGTGCATTTATGGAACTCAGTCATTAAAAGCAAATCTAGACAGTGCTAATAGCCAATAAAGCACATAGTACTATGTCTTGTTCATCCTGGTACAAACTATTTAAACAATTTCCTTGAAGTGCTTCTCAAAGCTGAGCTGAGTCAAACTGACTGACATATTCATTTGTAAACAGAAATGTTATGAAGTAACTTTGCCAAATACTAGGTATCAAATTTCTTGGTAAAAAATGCACTGTTTGTCAGTATTCACTTAAGAATTATTTATTTTTAAAAATCCCTACAAAAGAAAATACACTATTCTGACACCGGTGGATTATAATGTTATTTGCAGGTGTCCCAGGGTGCAGTTCACCACCGCCATGTACCTTGTGGAGTCTTTTGCACTTGTGCACTCATGTAAAACAAGATCAGACCAGGAAAGTAACATTTTACACCCACCCTGCACTCACTTTGCACAGCCTGCCAGTGACTAGACAACTATGCATATCAGTAGAGAACTAGGCTCTGTGAATAGCGAATTGGTGCAAGTTACTCATTTTCCCAAATATTTATGACACCAAATATATGGCTGAGACTTACTTGGCAGTTGAACCTTCTTTCTTGATGTCTGTTTTTTGCCTTGTGATGTGTAAAAGCCAGCCAAGGTCTAAGGCAGAGATTTTTTTCAGGACTAATGACTATTTTCAACCCCAAGTATTTTGGTAAAGGGTCTCCATGCATATCTGTCCATTCTCTTTAAGATCTTGATGCTGGTCTCCTCAAATTTGACTAGCAAGCGGAAAGGCAATCTAGTCCTTGTGTAGCAGAGCTTGCATCACTTGCAGCTGTGTAAGTGGCGAAATGCACATCAGCACAGAGAAAATGGTAGCTGCACACTTTTGAACTAAAACACCTTCTAAGTGTTTTAGATCAAAAGCGGACCACCACTATTTTCTGCGCGCTGACACACATCTCACTACTTATACAACTGCAGCACTGAGCACTTTTCAAAGCACCCAGCACTGCGGCACTTACATTTATAAAAATGCACCTAGAGGGTTTGAGGTGCCTGCTGGAGGCCTGAGATGCTTCATGTTTATTTAAGTTATCTGGGTAATTTAACCTTGAGCCCTGCAATGACAGGCTCAAGACCTGTTTAGAGAACTAGTAACCCAGGAGCCCTCAAGACTGGGACTGGGCCCCAGGAAAAGGCTGAGACCTGGACCAGAGAGTCCATATGTGCCCAGGGAAGGGCTGAGCTAAGCCAGAGGTTCCACAGTCTGGCTAAACCAGACGAGAGGGTCCAAGAGCCCGGAGGAGGGGCTGCATGTGGGACCAGGGCTCTGAGAGCCCAGAGGGAGACTGCATGAGAGACCAGGGGATCTGAGGGCCCAAAGAGGCCAAGTGTACAAATAGTTAACATCAAAGAGAGAGAACACCCCCAAGGCTCAGGACGTGGTGTAGGGGAGGAAATGGAGCTGCACATTGAGCCCTGAAGGTGCCCTGGACGGGCACAGATATGTATGTAGCCCTCAAAGCTACAGGGACCCTGCAGGGGCACAGGACAGCTGAGAGAGTCAATTGAGCTTAAGGGTCAAATCAAAGCATTTGGGAATCCAGGAGAGGCCCAGTGGTACTGGAAGTGGATGAAGGCTCACTCTAAGCCCTGTGGGCAGCCTCCCTTATTCAACCTCAAGTAAGAACAAGCAATGAAGGGAGGGCTGTAATACAGGCTAAGGCAGGCAGGAATCACACAGCTACCAGGGGCTTCATGCCCTCCCCGAATGATTCTGCCATACTGGGATTCTGCTTGTTAAAATAGCTAACCTTGCCCTAACACAGCTGATTTGTAGCTGTCACATATCTATATGGAAAGGCTGGATTGTTTCTCTAAGGGCTTTGTTACACAGTAATTTTGGGTGGCTTCTGGAGCTCTTAACCCCTGGATTGTTCACACATTAACATTGGAAACTGGTTTTAAGCACTCATTAGATAGTTCAAAGTTACACCATACTCCAGGACAGGCACATCTCTTATCTGTGTTACCTGGCTCATGTTACACTAGCTTAAACACTCCATCCACCCCTCCACTCCCTCGCCTCCTTCCCTCCCCCCATAGCTCAGATCAGGTCCACTGCACCCCCACCCTCCCCAACACCCAGATCTCATTCACTGCTCCACCCCCCGACCCTTACTTGTGGCACCCTGTGCTGTCTGTCCCAGGGAACAGGCAGGAAAGATTAACCTGTCTGATTATCAGCCACTACTGCTGCTGTCTGGGTGGGCTCTTTGCACAACAAGAAGTAGTTGTGAAAAATGCCTGACTGACAAACACAGAAGCAAAAGTCCTCTCAGAATCTAGAAAAAAAGCAACATATAAGGAGCAACAGTGTAAGCTTCCATACAATGGCTTTAAATTTACCTTTCCACTTTTGGAGCTTCAGGCTGGGGAGACTGCTTAATAACACTGGCAGGCACTACACTTAACACACAATTAAACCTGTTACTCATGTTTTAAATAGTAGCCCATCCACATATTCAGGCAATTAATGGCATGAAAAAATAGAAAATGAGCCACAAAATTATTCCACAAATGTATAATATTTTTGTGGCTAGTCTCCATCGCGCCTTAAATTGGATGTGTGGCAGGGTCCCCACTGTTCAACCTAATGTCGCTTAGGATGCCATATGCCAGCAGGATGACAGCCATATGGGACAGCCCTGCCTAGAGCTCCACACTGCTGCTTTCAGGGTGCCCAATCAAGGGGAGCTCATCAGCTGTACCAGGTCATGGGGAACTGTGGGACTCCCTGCAACCCCACACTGTCTTGCCCCACAGCTCCCAGCAGCACACCCTGGTATCAGGGAATATCTCCCAGATATCCTAGGGCCTCAGCACACCAGATATTAAAAAACCATGCATGCAGCTCAGCTGCACATGAAGTTTTCTGTTTTCTTGGCACACAGGACTCTGGGACTGGCCTCACTGCTGGGACCCACAATCAGCTGATTACAGGCCCCAGCCCTAGGACTGCACCAGATCTGGTTTAGTTCCTAGGCTGAGACCAATGGTCATTGTCAATCTGTGCAATGTAAGTGTGCAGTATGGATGTAAAACGTTACTTTCCTGCTCTGATCATGTTTTCCTGAGTTTCAGATTGGCTCCAGTGTGGACCCAGCTGATTAACACTTTCAGCCCTGGGACCACACCAATTCATACCAGAATGCAGGCACCCAGCCTTCAGCTTGTCAGTAGCACTGGCAAGTAGCAATGGCATGACTGGGATCTGATCCCCAATCTCAAAATTGTGCATC
This sequence comes from Crocodylus porosus, assembly GCF_001723895.1. NCBI lineage: Eukaryota > Metazoa > Chordata > Crocodylia > Crocodylidae > Crocodylus > Crocodylus porosus. Next base: position 24,196,926 of record NW_017728916.1, read on the forward strand.
CTGCCATACACGTGGCATGGCAGGAGGTGCAGTTGTTGGAATCAGGGACCAAATCCCATCACACCAGTAAATGAGTAAGTACCAGGGGTCCCAGTAAAAGTGAAGCATCTTAAAGAACTATGCTCAGTTACAGCAACCCAGAGTTACTGTAGATGGTTATACTGTGCATGTATCTTGTAGAGATGTGTCAATACATCGGTCCCACATTGGATCAGAACCAATATAAGGAAAATTGACAGTATCAGCAATCAGCTTTTTTTGGTTGATGTGGCCAATAATGTTGCCAGTAAATGCCATGTGCATGCACACAGCCACAGCACAGCATGCAGGCAGCCAGGAGCGCAGCCTGGCAGTGTAGAGAGCAGCATCCATTTGGTAAGTCTGTTGGGAAGGGGGGCAGATTGAGGCCCCTGCAGTGAGGGAGTGAATAGGACTGAGGCTAAGGCTGGGGCACAGGCAGGTGCTGCACAGCTGAGGCAGGGCAGGGTGTGGGATGGAGCCACGAGCAGCTTGTTCAGGGGATGCAGGGAGGAGGGGGTGTATCACACTGCTATGCACACCCCAGGAGGCATGGGGGCCATGTGCCCCTGGATCTGCACATGGGGCAAGGGCAGGCTGCAGCTGTGGGCTGGCTCTTCCTGGTGGGGGGTGGGGAGGTTGGACCGGGCTCTTCCTGGTGGGGAGTGAGGAGGTTGGGCCAGGCTGACCACAGGGCAGGCAATGGTGATGCTGGGAGTTGGGCTACAGCAAATTCTGGGGTGGCTGCAGCCCCCCCCATGTCTCCCTCTCAGTGCTGCCGCCACCTGCCCCAAGCACAGCCAGGTTCATCCCCACACTGGGAAAAACCCAGTGCAGCTCCAGCCCCAGCCCACAGTGGCAGCCTGCCCTCACCCCATGTGCAAATCCAGGGGGCACACAACCCCATACCTTCCCAGGGTGCACGTAGCAGCAGGAACTGCCCCCCACTCCCCATGGCCCCCAGAGGAGCTACTCACAGCTGTGGCCTGTGCCCAACACCAGCGGGGCAGCACCTACCCCTGCCTCAGTGCCAACTCAATTCCTCCATCACTGCAGGGGCCTCGATCTGCCCTCCCCACACCCTTTCCCTCCCCCTGCTCCTTCCCTCATAACAGTTTTACCAGTGAGGTGCTCCTCTCCAAGCTGCCCGGCCACATATCTGCAATCAGATCAGTATTAACCAATATGGCCACATCAGGAAGCAAAAATCTCTGCAATAAAAAGCATTCTGTCCAATGGAACTCTAAGGCAGAGCACAAGGATGGTTTGTTTCAATTGATATAATTCTACAACACATTTAAGGCTATTTCCAATCCCTGGGTGTGTCCAGGCAAGCACGTACATGCAGTATGAGGTGCCGCATACTGCACATGCCACACATGTAGGCATTCCCCACATTGCTAATTTGCAGCACTGGGAGGGGTTTGACACTAGGAGATCCCGCTGTTAAAAAAAAAGCTCACACCTAAAAAAAGCAGGGCAGCACAAATGGCAGCAGCATGCACTGCCCAAAACCAGAGCCTGGCCAGCTGGAGCCATGTTCCAGGTACTGGCCAGGCTCCCTGCTGCTGGATCACCATGGCTACAGCTCTTGGAGGCCCCCAGGATCTCATGCAAGACTGTCCAGGTGCTGGCACGCATGCACAGGCATTCACCAGGAACAAGTAGCAGCAGCCCATATAGAGCTGCTGCTGTTGGTCCCTGGTGAAATGCATGTTCCCACTCATGGGGACAAGCCCTCTGGGGCTGCAGTAAAGGTGGCATACCTTTATGGCAGGGAAGAAAGCTTTAGAAAGTATGGGCGGGATTATTCAATTGTTGTTGAGAAAAGGAGAGTTCTAGCCCACTACTTTAAAAATATAAGATATGGGGAGGGGAACATTTGTTGGGCTTCCAGATCAGCATCACGAGTCTCATTCAGCAGCTGGTAGTTATTCAGTGGTCACCAACTTGACCATTTTGATCCCCAGCTCCCAAGTGAGTCACATTTCCAGTTCTGCTTTGTTTTTAGGATATCACTTTCCCATTAACATTTCACAGCTGTGCCTACAGGAGAGTTTACAGTTGCTGAGGTCTTGATCCAGGACTTTGTCCCCCTATGCTGCAGGCTGTGTATATTAGTTCTTTCAAAAGATCTTTGAAAAGAGTGTTGATGTAACAGTAGCTCAAAATTAGTTACTTATGCTCTTCAACATGATAACCAAAAGCATTATGATGTGACTGGCTTCTCACAATTTTTCCTCGTGCCTCTGCTTTTGGGTACCAGTGTACCCAGCACAAAAACACCACCACAGACACCAGCTCACAAGATCATTCTAACTTTTCCATGTGTGGGGTGTTTCTTTCCAAAGAGGCAAAGAGATGATTAATTCAGGGTATCCATTGGCAGGCCCCTTGCTTTTGCACTGATGTCTGGCCATTTTTATATCAATGCTGCTAGCCAGCACCTATTTACTCACTAATATTCTATGTAGACATTCAGATCAGGTCAGGAAAGCACATCAGATTGATTTCCTACCTTTGAGCTCACCTGCAGACACAGCTCAGTAGTACTTGCCCGTGTCAGGGAAGCAGAATGGCAGGCAAATCCTACCCAATAATTCTGACACCTTTTTATGAGGTGCACTTACTCCTGCAGGACATCAGACCAACTCTGCTGGAAGGTGTAGAGATGGATGGAACCCTATGCCACATCTTCCAACCATCTTTGGAGACTTCATGGGAGTCTGAAGGGAACAGTCCCTGTGCTATTGGAACCCCATCTCCCTTTACCTAGTAGTAGCTTCTTATTCCATCTCTTCCTGTTGCACCCATGCAGAGCAGAAGGCATCTATATTGCTGTAATCAAATACTTCAATCTCACATCAACTGCTGTATATAGAGGCACTGGGCTGATTGTGCGACTGAACACGAGGAATTCCACTACAACATAAAAAGCCTCTACTTTTCCAGCTCCACTAGCTCAAATAAGCAGAAGGAATCATTTATACAAAATATTTAGTCCACAACTTCCTAGTTGAGGGCAACAATACATGTGCAACTAACCTTCTTATTTGCTTCAGTTAGGACAGAATTTGGTACTGAATGTATTCTACAGCAGCAGTTTTCAACCTGTGGTCTACAGACCCCAGGGGATCCACAGACTATGCCTAAGGGGTCTGCAAAAGTTGACTATGATCAATCAAAATTATGTGAATACCCACACTTACAATTCAAAGGAGTTCACACCTCCATTCAAAATTTCCAAAGAGGTCTGAACCTCCATTTGAAATTTTTAGGGGCCTGAAAATGAAAAAAAGGTTGAAAACTATGGCTGTAGAGTATTTGGATGCTCAGAAATGCAAGCCACTCATAAAGCACTTATCTATAACAATCTATACTTAGAAACATGCAAAAACATTAAGAAAAGTTAATAGAATTCAAACTCAAGATGCTCAGTCCCCCAAAAAACATAAGCTTAAGATCAAGTACTAGAAACACAAGAAAGTAATAAGGCAAGCTGGAAATAAGATAGGAATGCAGAGGGAATTGTTAAAATAACCAGCAGTTAGAAATAAAGGTTAAGTTCTGAATGTCAGACAATTGGTATTTCAATGTTGGTGTCACTTCCAAGCCTGCCCTTAGATGAGATACATAATAAAGTCTGGGGTCATAAAGTTAACTTTCAAAAAAAACTAAAAACCTGTTTTTTCACCATACCTAGTGCTCGCCAAAGCAGGCAGAAAACAACAGTGAAGCAAATATATGTCCAGTTCCACTCATGGTTGTCTCCAATGGTAGAGACCCCAAGAAAGATGAAGATAAGGGTATCACTAACACTGCTCCACATCTTCATGAAGTATTTGACTGTAGTGTGAGACTTCAGAGAGATGTTGGCTTCCACATAACGTTTCATGCCCATGGCACAGGCAATAATTCTGAGAAAACAAAATGGAACAAATAACCATATTTTCTTGCATACAATATGCCCTGGAATAACACACACACACCTTGTTTTTGAAAGGCAGAATAAAGAAAAAAAGAACTTTCCTTGTAGTAAGTACCTGAGTAGCAGTATCTACTATTCGCAAACAGTGATTCTCAACTAGGGTACCTTAAGATCCTTTCAAGAGTGCCACAGGCTGCCACTCCATGTTAGCACTGTTAGGTGGGCAAACATGATTTACAAGATAAGCCCAGAGATTTCAAATAAGAATTCATAATGTTAAAAACAGTCTGATCTGTGGTCTTTCTGAGTTCTTTGCAACAGAAAAATTGTTCTCTCATTTTTCTCTATTAAAAAAAAAGAGTGAAAACTAAGATCTGCCATTTTCTAAGGGGTGCCTTGAGTCTAATGAGAGGTATCCTAAGTCCAAAAAAGCGATAACCAGTGATCTAGGGAGCTGAGTTCAGTCCTTGTTCTGGTCCCTATAGATCCTGTACAGACTTTAATTTTCCTTTTGTTTCATAAGTAGCAGAAATGGTCCTATTGTATTTCCTTGTATATAATGTGGCTTTGGGATACAAACACCCTTCTTTAGGCGCAGGGAGAGTTTGTTGTTTCTTTGTGTCCTGTCCTAGATAGAATGGAAGTCAATATGCAAAATGCTGGTCTGTGAAAATGCAAATACATGGCGGGGGGATCAGAGGCCCTATGAAACAACAGATGAGAGAAAGGTAGGGGGTGGGGAAGCTGGAGAAATGTAGCTGGTAAAATGCAGACAGGTTACCTGGGGTTATCAGATGACAGGCAGGTTATAATGTGCCATAAAGCCAATGTCTATATTTAATCCCTGATTTTTTGTATTAAATAGATTTATGATGTGAAGTTCATAGGATCATCTACGAAAGGTGTTTTGTAAATTCCCTTTGAGGATTAGAACTGAGAGATTGGAGAGAGAGTAGTTGTCTTGTGAGAAGTGTGTACTACAGGTAATTGGGTATTTTCATCTTTGATAGATTTTCAGTGTGTGTTCATTCTGGTATGCAGTTATTGTTTGGTTTCTCCAGAGCCAATTACCTGTGGGTGCATACTTCTCACAAGACAACCACTCTCTCTCCAAGCTCTCAGCTCTAATCCTAAAAGGGAAGTTACAAAACACCTTTCATAGACGACCCTACAACTTCACTTTATTTTTTTGGATACAAAAAATCATAGACTAAATATAGACATTGGCTTTATGGCAATCTGATAACCCCAGGTAACCTGTCTGCATTTTAACAGCCACATTCCCCCCTTTCCCTGCCCCTCACCCCTCACTTACTGTCTCATAAGGCCTTTGCTTTTTCAAAGAACAACATTTTGCATACTGACTTCCATTCTACCCAGGAGAGAACACAAAGAAACAACAAACCCTCCCTGTGCCTGAAGAAGGGTGTTTTTTACCCGAAAGCTTGCAAAGACCAGCTTTTCCAACTATTTAATTGGTCTAATAAAAAGTATCACAGCTACCTAAAGAACCTTATCTGCCTATGTCCTGAGACCAACATGGCTACAACCAACAACCCTTGTATATAATGCATGCTCCAGTTCCAGCAGCTGATTGATTTTTTTTGTGGGGGAAGGGGGCAGGAGGGAAGAGTCAGGTGCATGTTGTATGCAAGAAGATGTGGCTGTTTTCTATCTAAAGTACACAAGTTGTTTTAAGAAATATGATGACTAGGCAAAATTAAGGGATTCTTTTAGGGTTATATCTGATAGATTTAGTTTCATGAAGAAATCAATTATTCCAAGTTACACCATTAAAATCATGTTTATGATTATTTCTACAGTAAGGTGCTGTTCTGAATATCTGAATCTAGACCTCAATAAATAAACACATGACAGGATAATCCATTATTATAGCCAAGTAGATTAATAAATTGTAAGGCCAGAAGGGAACTCGGAAGGTCATTGGGTCCAGTCCCCTGCACCAAGCAGGAAAGATAACTTGGGTCAGGTGACCGCAGCAAGGTGACTGTCCAGTCTCCTCTTGAAGATTTCCAGGGTAGGTGATTGCACCACCTCTGGAGGGTGCTTATTCCACCAGTAGTAATATCTGTAATTAAGGTTGACCAACACTTTTAATTTAAAGAAATGAAAACAGGTTCTTCAAAACTGCCAAATTTAAACTATTTGACTGAAAGTTTCTGTTGTGCATATCTACCTCCAGCTGAAATTGTTTAGTAAATGTCAGAAAAAAAGGTTTCAACAGCTGCTCAGAATGAGGTAAGGAAAATATCTGCTGTTTTTCCATGTTACAAAATTCTTACAGCTATGTAATTGAGAAAAATCTAGCACCATATGCACATGCAGCCATTACTACCCTTTGAGTGCTTGGCTTCACATCTTGGTAACATTCTTTTAACGCAACTTTTTGCATTGAACTTGGCATCTTTATTTTCTTTTTCTTGGTTGTTTTTAATATTTCAAATGTTTGTCATTCTATGATGTCTTTTTACTTCCCTTCAACTGTTTTCACTCATTCAGAGCAGGACTTAGGCTGAGAAACAGCTTGTCAGGAGGAAAACTCAGGAGAAGATGTGGGCAGATTTGCACCATGCTATAATGCTCTGGGAAGTCCATGTTCTGCCTCCTGGTACTAATGCCATCATATGTGGCCACAAGGAGGCCACCGCAGTGTGCAAGAATCCTCAGAAGACATACGGCTGAAGCAGCAGCTCCTACACCATTCCCATCTTACACTCATCATGCCATCAGACAGCAGTAGGGCTCCTTTAAATCTAATTGATCCCTGGCCACTATCTCAGGCTTCAGGCAACACTGGTACCCAGCAGTAAAACCACCTTCCAACTGTCAGAGACTGACCAAGTGCAAAGCCAGCCCAAGAGTGGGGAAACACATGTGTGATTAAATATACCACATTTTACAATACTATCCCCATCCTGAGCTGGATTTTCTGGGCTCCACTAATAATCCAGCCCCTGAAATAAACTGAAAGGCTTTAAAAAGATCAACTGAAATCAAATAAATGTTAATGAGCGTGCATAAGGCTATACAACTAATGCAGAAATGGCCTTCAACAGTGCTGCTGCACTTTGGAGGAAATTAGAGAGTCACTACAGCTGTAACATTTTACTTCCTCGTCTATCGCATATTCAAGGTCACTTTAGAAGTGTGATGCTCCAATTAAAACTTTTGCCCTTTAATTGTTCATGGATAATTGGTTCTTTAAGCTACAGGATACATGTGGTTAGCCTAATTCATCAGTTTTTCAAATCAGTATAATTTGAGCCTAGCAATCTCAGAAGGTCAAAGCAATTCAAGAATCCAGGAGTCAAAGCTCTGCATTTTTTATGTTACTTAAACAGAAACATTTTATATTAGAGGCTGAATTACTGAAAGCAAGACAAACATAAGTTTCCAAGTTCTGGTCTCCACTGCTACTTTGGTACCACCTTCTTAAGCAGAAGACCCAATTTTCTTCTAGATTACATCAGTGTAAATCAAGCTTAAGTCATCTGAGGGCATTGGTGTTAAAATGGGATTAAAGTAGAAAGGCAGAAGATGACTAAGGGTTTGCATCAACTTCTCAGCATGGACAAAGAAAGCTAGGTCTGAAAGTAGGTGAGGCACTCAGTGCACAGTATGTGAGAAGTAATGTCAGAAGCATCACAACTCAGCTGGGCACGTGGGACAGCTGCGAGGCAGTGGCACAGAGGCAGTGGCAACTTCTAGCTACTAATATGCTGCCAGTACAATAGCACACCTGTGGGGGCCGCTGCTATTTCTTATCTTCCTCCAAGTCAGCACCTGGGGCTACTGCTCCAGTTGCCCCACCTTAGTTATGCTATAAGATAGTCTACTCAATACTGCAACTGGAGTAATTCCCTTGCACTTAGTATGCACAGGTAGCTGGTATGCTGTTAATTCATATCCTAGCCTACTCTGCATGTAGACAAGGGACAAGTCTCTGAAGACACAAATTTTGAGTGCTCAGTGGGAGCAAAGAAGTTCGTGGAATAGATGGGCTTTCCCTTCTTTTGGAAAATGTCGGTTTTTCTATTTACCAGTATAGGGATTATATGCAAAGATCTATGTATGCTATGCATAACAAAACAGCACTCTCTGAAAAGACAGCAAATAGAGGATTCTAATAACCAAAATGAAAACCTCCACTAGCAGAAATAGTCAAGGTTTGCTACTAAGAGCTCTAATCTGACCATTTTTATGTAACCCCTATAAAACCAATGAACCCAATTCCCTTCTCACCAGCCTCCTGTCTTATCTCAAAAAGATACCTACTGACTTCAGTGCATTTACTCTTTTTGCCTTACTACTAGTGAGAACAGAATAAGTCCCAGTTTCTGCTGATCTCTTCCTCCTGTCCTGGCTCAGCAGGGACTAATTCACAAATCCTTATTGCCAGAACTATGCAAAACAATGAAGTTAAACAAAATAGCCATATAGATGCTTTGGATACAGCTGAAATTAGGTAAAATATTATTAGTATTGAGAAAAAAAAATCAGGAAATGAAGTATCACAAATAACAGAATGACAGAAAACATGATCACTTTGAAATTAAGTTTTAAAAGGTTTAGAAAACCCAAGTGAACTGTAAGCAGTCTTGGCAAATTGTATATTTAACTCTGAAGTCTCACATTTTTCTTATGAATGTGAGAACTGATTTTTTTGCTATCTAAACTGAAAAAGATAAAAAAGGAACACATTTTATTTCTATTTCTTTCATCCTGAAAGTTTTCTTGTTTTTTTTCTTTTCTTTACAAAGAAAAACATGAAAAAAGATTCCAAGACTCAAAATAAATCTCTAGTTACACACAAGAAGCACAGAAAAAGTTACATTTTTCACATTATTGGGCCCCTGAACATGCTCTACAACCATGCTGTGACAAACACGCACAGCTGCAGTGTGCTTTTAAAGTGGCTCATGGCACAAAAAATTAACCCTCCTCAAATGAGGTATCAGATGAAGATGCTCTGCTTTAGAGCGCCTTAAGGAACTTGTGTTCTCTAGAGCTAATTTTTCATGAGTTCAGAGCTGGGTTGACACCCATGAGACATGGGGGCTCCAATCCACCCCCACCCCCTCCAACTCAGGCCAAGCAAGCCACCAATTCATGCTGCTGTGCTCCTTTTCCACTTTCCGCTTTGCCCAGCCAGAGCTGAAGGGGTGGGTGGATTGGACTCCCCTCACCACATGGGCTGAGCCCAGCTCCCCCCAGTACCCCAGCCAGTAGCTTGCTGCTGCTGGCTTCCCCCTCCTTCCTCCTCCTCCCTCCCTGCTGACAGCCCTGGAGCTGAGTGGGGGAGAGCGGGTCGGGGAGTCAGGGCTGGGGAGAGAGGTGGCTTCTCATCTTACTGTATGCCTGAAGGCAGGTTTATTCCCCACCCCGACCCAACAGGTAGATGGCTGTTGGGTTGGCGGGGAGGGGAAGGAGGGGGGCACCCTAAGTCATGATGCTTTATGCAAAGTGGCATGAGTTAGAATGGGGGCCTAAACATATGTCACTGCCCCTTGAAATGTTTTAGTTTCTGTTGCTTGCTACAAAAGGAAAAATAGGTTAGAATCACCAAAATCTAATCCATGATGTGGGATGTGATAGTCTTTCCCTCTCACTCAACATCCCAGTGGTCAAAGCACTCAGTCAATATAAAGAAGACTCAGATAAAAAACTTATTTCACCTGCCAAAAGACTAACCCGGTGTTTTCAGGGGTTTTTTAGATTTGAGGCACTCCTCCATAACTTCTGAAAGTTGAACAGCACACCATTTCGAAAACTAATTGATTTATTATAGTGCTTACCTGCATGAAGAGAAGCCAGGAAGGAGGAGGGGCAACTGGCAGGGAAGCAGGGAAAAGCCTGTGCTTCTGAGTTGGGAGAAGAAGAGCAGCTAGAAGGGAAGAGCCTGCACTTACCTCCTTACTGGAGCCTGTGCTTATCTCACTTTTCTCCTTCTCCTGCTGTCACAGCACTCCAGCTATAGCACCGTCGTTGAGAATCACAGGCCTAACCACTTCTACTATTTGAAGCTGGTTTTCTTCTCTCTCTCCTGCTGATGTTCCACTTTATAAAAAATACTTAAATATTTACTGAGGCAGAGAGAGAGAGGTGAAAATTACTCCATAGTTTGGTTGCTAAAGCACTCACCTGTGTTGCACTGCTTGCTTCTAAGAATAGTTAAATATTTTACATAAAATGTTACACTTCTAACAAGAGAGACTGAGAGGAACTAGATAGCACTGTCATCTGGTGGCTAGGACACTCTTCTGGAAAGCAAGACGTGTGTTCACATCCCTTCGAGTAGAGGAAGGAGTCCAACCTGTCTCCCCTGCATCGTGAGTAAACGTTCTGTTTGCTGGACTATTAGATAAAAGGGCACCACCAGGAAATCAACATGAGCACAAACCCAAAACATTGTTTGTAATCGGTACTGCTTGGTGAATTCAACTCAAATTGAATTCCACATAAGGTTGGAACAACCTAAAATGGGCTTTGCAGTGAATAAATTAGTTAAAAAAGAGAAAAAGATTGCCTGGCTCTGGTTCTTATGGTATCTACTGTTTATAAATAAAACAGATTGATTCAGTACAGGACTGCTGATCCAGGGATTAGCTGCCTAAGCAACTGTATTGTTTCTGAAGCAATCCATTATTAAAAAGAAAAGGAAATGGATTCCATAATGGGTACTGTTAGAAGGATGAAGCATTAAGACTGAATGCCTTCAACTTCCATAATGATTTATGCAGCGTATTTATTTCACTGTTCAGCCTCATGCTACTATAAATAGAGTTTTAATTTACCTATTCTCATGACTATAGCTGTTTTCAATAATGCTGAAATATTGCCATTCTAGGAAATAAAAATCAGCAGGGTATAGGAGTTGCCTATTCATATACAATGGAATAGCCTTAGTTTAACAATAAATCAACTATTTTGATACTGCTGTATTAAGCTGTAATGTGGGTATTTAATTTTTAATTTTCTTCTGATCACTAGTATTATCATTACTGCAGTTAGTTATGAAATCACTGTAATTTAGGATCAATTTATAGTCATTAGGGAAATATTTACTATCTTTATGTCTGTGTTCCTCAGGGTTAACTGACTCCATTTCCTTAAGAGAAGCAGAGGCAGCAGATAGCTAGGATTTATATATTAGGAAACTTGTGATAAATTCACAAGTGTCAGTCACAGTTCTGATTTCTGGGACCTCCAAACATGGGCCCTAATCCTACAATGAGCACTACACATACTGATCACAGGTGCATGGAGTCTCACTGAGTATCTACATATGCCATTAGTGCACAGCAATAAAAACTGTGGAGTTTATTGTTGTTTTCAATAATGCTGAAATAGTGCTATGTATCAGCCATTCTAGGAAATAAAAATCAGTTTATTGCTCCACAGTTTATTGATCCCAGCAACCTCCCAGGTACAGTATTTACATGTGCACCCAGACCGCAGCACACTGAGCCAGGTTGGAACAGCTCCAGCTGGCAGCGGGCCCGGGGGGTCAGCCTGACAGCCCAGAGCTGCTCAACTGGGCTCAATGTGTTGCAAAGAGGCTGGCTGGGGCACAAAGGGGTGCTAGCCAGCAGGCAGCCCCCACACTGAAGCACCCTCATGTCCCAGCCAGCAAGGTCAGTGCCTAAACATGTGCTGCCATGCACAAAAAAACCCTGCAGCAGGGTCGTACTTGTAAATACATATATGCCAAGAAATTTACTGTACAGCTAATTAGTCAACAGCACAGTAAATGTCTCATGTAGTCATGCCCACTGACTTCAATACCTCCTCACATATGCATAGCAAGGCTATCCATTAGGAGCTCATTGATGGCCATTAGGCGCTCAGGAATTCGACACCAAATGGGAATCAAGGAAAAGCAACAAAAGCACCAATAGTTCATGCATAGTCTGAAGTTAAGGCACATAATTTATACAGGCAAAGCACACCAAAAGAAAAGAAAGTGCCTCTGAAAAACAAAGGCAGCAAAGCTAGATGGATGTAGTTCATTGCCTACTGGCATGGGAAAGGCAGAACAAACAAGAAATGAACCCTTGGGGAAACGAATGGTTCACCATCTCATACTGCTAAATCATTTACCAATATTGCCCTTGCTTTCCCTTTCTTTCCTCTTTCACCATTGCAGCAATGTATGGTCCAACAGGAAGCACATACAGTAGCAAACAATAGAGTAACAGTTACAGTCATTCCTCTAAGCTCAGCGGCAGAGGCATCAGTATGAATGAGAAGCATCTGTCCTGATGATGCAAAAAAGAATCAAGATCCATGCGTGTGCACGTGCCCGTCTGTCTACCTAGAGTCAAAGCTATTAAAGAGTCATCGTCACACTGATGAGTTATGGTTAACTCTTAATTTAAGTGTAGAGGGGAAATAGTTAATCTCAGAGCCATTTGTGGGATGACTGTTGGGGAATGCTGTTTTTAGGACAATTACTGTTCGCAAATATAAATAGATGAATTGATCTCTATGATCAAGATAACATACGCTAAAACACTAAGCAGCCAAATCTTGGTCAGAACACGCTAAGGAAGGACAAAATAGGGAGCTTCTTTACCCACATCATCTAAGCAGCAGTTAAGCAGGATACCTAATACCCTGTGCTCTGGGTACTCTGAGACTGCTTACTGTGTAGTCAAGTGCTACACAGCCTCAGTGGGCTGTTAGCCAGGGAGGGAGCTGGGTCTCAGCCACATACCACGTATGCTGGAGTGCACACAGAAAATAGGAACGTTTAGTCTTTTGAAAAGAGGAAGCAACATGCAGCTCACTGCATGCTCATCTCTCTCCCCTGTCTGCCTACACCAACCTCCTAGAGTAACAGCAGAGTATAGCCCTAAGTAAAGAAACTGGTGAGGATGGGCAAAACGTTGTGAATAAAATCAACCCAGATGAACATCTTGCCCTCATCTCAAAGCACACCCAAACTTTTCTAGGGTTCAAAGCAGATGAACTATTTTGCGTACCTCTTCATCTCCCTGTTTTGACTGGGACTCAGAGTGGAAGTGGAAGTAACAAAACAGCGCTAGAAAGGCTGCTCTGGTTCTGCCAATGTTCCAAAGCACTGGAAATCTCAGAAAGTTTGATCTCACGAGGTTTCCAAACTAAGGACATGGAGCCAGGCTCAAATAACCACCCAAGTATTTGGACGCCTGATTGAGCCATTTGAAGTCTGCCCAGCACTAGTAATCAGGACTGTGTATGATTTCCAGTTATAAAACGTACAAGCTAACCCCATTCTTTCCACCCTGGAACGCATTGTTTCAACTTAAATCCTTTAGGATTTCAAATAAGTCAAAGTCAGATGCCATCTGTTCTATGGTACACTGCTAAGACCTCTTGTCAGTCTTTTAAATCCTGACACAGTCTCAGCATATTTGAAGAACACATATCACCATTGATGTGCAATTGTATAATGCATGGAATGTGATTATAGCCCTGAACTATTTCAAAGGCTTTTATATTTTTTGTTTCCCTTAGTACACAGATGCTCATCATACAGCTCAGGCTAAGCATACTTGATAGAAACCCTTCTTATCATAACTGAGTCTTTTCTGCATATGTAACCAGGAGGATTAACTGCATGACTGAAAGTCATACTTACGCCACAATACCAGAGAGATGAAACATTTCTGCGGTGAGATAAGATAGGTAACTGTACAGGAAGACAAAGAGGGGCTCAATGACACGGATGTTCTTGGTAAAGCGTGTGGTAAAAGCAGCAGTCATCCCAAATATAAGGCCTACCAATACCCCTCCTATGGCAACCACAAAAAATTTCCCAATTCCCGCAAAAACATCAACAGTTTTGATTGTTGACATTTCACAGAAGGATCTAAGCAGCTTGTACAGCACCTAGAAGAAAATAAATGGAAAGAGAAAAAAATGCATTAACTGTGCATAATCAAGTGCTGCAGTCACATCAGATTTTTTGATACTTCTGCTGATCTACCAGAATGCTATACCAAAACAGTGTTCATTTTACCAGTGGGTTTTGCCTCATAGATGCATCATTTCCCCTCTGGCTCTGCAGAGATTTCCAATAAAAGATGAACACCAAATACTCCCTGCCTGCCCCCCAATCCTCAACTCCAAGGGACATCCCTAATTCCGCAGCTCCAGTGGATGTGGGAGGCCCTACCAGGTGTCCGAGGAGCTGGAAAGACACAGTTTTGGTTATGGGTTGCTTTTCCCCCCAGCAAAATCTTCAGGATCCACAAGGTTTTTCTAGGGTCTAGGGCCATGACATAAACCCCACATTCTTCATGGAGCGATGCAATGGGATGCTCTTAAAGGGATCTCCTTAGAGATTTTCTTTCTCTCTCAATCTCCCCAGAAACTTCTTAGAAGATGAAAGAAAACAGGCAGTAAGAATTTGCCGGTACTGTGTAATGCCTGTATTTAATTGATTCCAAACACACAATGAAGGCAAATATCTCTGATGTGAAGGAAGTGGCCAAGTCATGCGTTCAGTCTGTACTGCTGCTTCATGAGTGATAAATATATTTCTACTGCATATTTCTAAACAAAGTAGTTAACTTTGTATTATTTCTCAAAGTCATACAATCCCCAGAGTTGTGATTTGAGCCCTGGGTACTTCTCTCCTGGCTGATTATTCCAGCCACTAGGCTACAGAATCACACCACTTTCTGGCCCAGTGGGCCTTAAACTATTTTCTGTGTAGTTGAACATAGTTTCTCAACCTGTGGTATGCATACCCCTGGGGGTACGTGAGACACAGGCAGGTGATACGCGAGTACCCCAACACTCTCTCTCTCTTGCCCTCTTTTTCTTTCTCTCACCCTCTTTTTCTCTCAAAACTATGGAAAAAAATTTGGTGCACCATGCATTGCACAGTGCTTTAAATTCCCCAGTAATAATTTGGTTCAGCCCTCCTAGCTTTGGCCAACATCACCTCTAGCCGAGGTACATACTTGAGTTGTGCACCCCTGGTGTAAAAGGTGCCTACCCACACCAGATCAGACGTCTGTCATATCACAGCCTCATATACACAGCCCTTCTTCCAACATATGGCACACGTTAGTCTGTAAATATAAAATCTCCTGGAAAATTGAGTGTTGGGGTACTTATTAACATTTTCAGAAGTTAGGGGGTACTTGCTACTTAAAAGGTTGAGAAACACTGCAGTAGAAAATGCCTCAACAAAAACAGCAGAGAATGTCCCCACCCAGGCTAGCTTATGGAGTGATTATTCAGATATTTTTCTGAGGGGTTATCCCCTCAGCAGAACAGGGAAATGACCTTATGTCTCCCGAAGCCTCAGCAACAGATCTAAGTGCTAAGCCATTGCATCAAAAGGTAGCAGCACACCTTCTCCGGTTGTGCTTTGAAAGAGTACGCCCTGCTCCAGTCTGTATGGAAAGCTTGTAGGCACCTACATTTTCTGGAGAGGGTTCTGAGCTGTGGATCCAGAACAAGAGAAGGCACCTCGCTGGAGGTCTGAGTAAAAAGCCCTGGAGACAGTGGCACTTGAAGACACAACCCCCTCACCGAGACTTCAGGTTGAAGTCTTTAGTGTTTTAATGGAACTCCATGACGAGTGAGCTACTTGTTTTCGACCCTGTTCCCAGATGCCTCACTCTCCCTGTGCACTGTATAGGAAGTCTAGGTGCTAAGGTCAGGGTTCCTGAGTCCCCTCTAGGGCCAGACACCTAAAAGGTAGGCACTGAAACACCTTAGTTCTTGTGAATCCAGTCGTAAGGCTCAGATCATCACATGCTATTGAAATTAATGGGAGTTGGATGTCTAAATACTTTTGGGAAGCTAAGCCAAATTGACTTGCCCAAAATTACCCAGGAAATCCTTAACAGAACAGGGAATTGACTTAAGCCTCCCACATTCCAGACTCGCATGCAATCCATCGGACCTCCTCATACTCTCTGCCCAAAATAAAAGATAATACTTACAACTGTAACAGCATCATTTAGGAGAGATTCTCCAAAAACCAAAATGTGAAGCTTTTCATTGACATGTATCTCTTCAAATACAGACAATACTGCTACAGGGTCCACTGCGGCAATTAGACTGCCAAACAAAAGATTATGGAGCAAGGATATATCCTGCAAGCGAAAGGCTTTCACTTGGCATATCCCATACAGCGAGAAACCAATTCCAAACACATTCACTATTGTTCCCACTACAGCATACAAAAGGATAGTCCCAATGTTCTCAAAAAAGGGACGGCTGGGCATGAAATATCCTGCATCAAGAACAATCGGTGGCAGTAAATAAAGGAAAAAGACATCACTGTCCATGACTGGTGGGGATTTATCATTTAAACCATAGATGATTCCTCCCATGATGAGTCCCACAAATATCAATAAACAGCTCTCAGGCACAACTGAAGGCAGCTTGTTATATAGATGAAATCCTGGTGAGAGGTAAAGAAATAGCATCATTTCTATATCACCAAGCAGAATCAGCATAACACATCCACATCATCTCAGCATATATTTATTTATAAATTGAGAAAGAAAACATCACACATTGTAGGTTTTAGAGGACAGTATTCGGAGGTAAGAATGAATGATGTTTATCATAACTAATCTTCTAAATGACCAGATTTAAAAACAATACCAGTTGGACTCTTCAGGCAAACATGCACTGAATTTAAAAATTGCTTTAAATATTGATAAAAATAAAATGTTAATAAATAAATTTCAATCATTTATATTGAGCCTTTCACCCAGGAAGATAATGCCTGTAGGGAAGGAGGGAGTTGGGCAGGGCTGGGGTTGGGGCTGCAGCTGCTGCCCAGCTAGGGCGGTGCATGGGGCTTGGGGCCTGGGGCACAGCCACAGGGCCCCAGTGGGGAGTGGGATGGAGCCATGAGCAACTCATCTGGAGGGTGAGGGGAGGTGGGGCTGGCTCCCTCCCCACTATGCACACTCCTAGGAGGGCATGGGGGGCATATAGCCCCCAGATTTGTGTGTGGGGTGGGGATGGGCTGCTCACTGCAGGCTCAGACTCCCCATCCTGCTGCCCCCGCCCCAAGGCCTCCATGGCCCAGTGGGTGGGACCCAGTGAAGCAGGGCAGAGTAGGGCCAGGCAGGGAAGCTTCTTGCCGCTGTAAGCCCTGCACTGCCATGGTGAGGTGCCCCCTGCCCACCCGGCAGCAGTGGGGGAGGTAGCAAGAAGTTGTGCCCCTTGCTGTTGCTGGGTGGGCAAGGATCGCCTCACCATGGTGGCATGGGGCTTGCAGCAGTGGCAGCGAGCTTCCTCACCCGGCACCGCTCTGCCCTGCTTCACTGGGTCCTGCTTGCTGGGCCATGGAAGCCCCAGGGGAAGGGGAGCAGGGCGAGGAGCCCAAGGCTGCAGCAGGCAGCTTGCACCCACCCCCTCCCCCCATGGGGTCTGCTCCGAACGTGCTGCCCATGGGGAAGAGGGAGCTGGGCTCTGCACTCCACTCTGCCACAGCAGCTGCCACCTCCCACCAGGACAGGCTGTGGGTGAGCAATGAGGTAGGATCCCAAATTGCTTTCAAATTGTAAATATATCAATAAAACATCATGTTCAATTGATACCTATATCTATATAGTTGTGTTTCATTTTAATTGCAGGTTTGGGGTTTTTTTAACCAGAGAAGTTGCAATTTTTTATCAGAGAATTTGTGACTTTTAAACAGGAAAAAACAGGATCTTTGGTGATAAATCAGGTAACATGATTTAGTCAATTAGTATACTGTCTTCAGCACTACAGAAGTGGATAGCAACACTAACTAAAAAAAAATCCGTTACACATTTCCAACAAGAGAAAGCCTACTTACTATTAATAGTATTATCATAACATAATGATATATTAATACATTTCCATTTTAATATGCACTATTCAGCAGTACTCCAAACAATTAGAAAACAATATTGTGAAATACATTCACAATGGTACTGTGACATTCCAGTACATTCAGGCAAATGAGCCAGTGTCCAGCTACTTTGTGTACCTCTTACAAATTTTCAAGTTATTAAAGGAAGTAAATTGAAATAAACCAAACTGAAAAGAGAAAGAATAAGACATATCTTGTGTGATTGTTCTTATTTGTCCAGTTATATTACCAGCTATCAGGGCCTCATTGTACTAGAACCTGCATAGGCTTTAAAATCCTCTCTCTGCACCAAGAACTAGGTCTGTGCAAAGCTTCAGGTGGTGATTCAATTTGGAGGAGATTCAGCCTGATTCAGTGGCCGAATCTCCATATCCGAATCGAAGCAGGGAACCAATTTAAAGGTCCAAATTGATTTAAAGCTCTCGAATCTTCAGAAAAGATTTGGAGAGCTTCCATGATTTGGGCAGTCCCTGGTGGCTGCAGCAGGGAGCTGCAGCTGGACTCCAAGATGGTAAGTAGCGGGTGGGGGCAGGGGGGCTGTGGGAGGAGGGAGAG
>NW_017728916.1:24215408-24238891 GCF_001723895.1 Crocodylus porosus
CCCCAGCCCCCCCATGGATGCCCCACCCGACCCAGCTCCTGGTACTTTTACAGCAGCCAAATCTCCAAATCAGATTCAGATTAATCGAATTGGGGCAGTGATTCAAATCACCAAATCAAATCACTGTCCCCTGAATCGGCCAAATCTGAAACAAATACTAGCTGCTTCGCACAGGCCTACCAGGAACTCAGATATTTCATATTTTTAAAGAAATAAATTCAGGCTTAAAAAATGTCTGCAGCACAAATGGCAAGAAAGTGAATGTAATACATAACCTGAACATATTCCCTTTCTGCTGCCAGCTGCACAAAGATGCATGAATGTGCTTCTCACACTGCACTTGACTTGATAAGAACATAAGAACAGTAGGTCTGTGGAAATTTAGACCAAATGAAAATCTGCTCCTGCAGGCACTGAGATCATTCACAAGTAAATGTGTAAATTTTTGTAGGATTAAGACCTAAATAATTCATCATAATTGGCCAGTTCCAGAATTTGCTCTTCATTCTAAATGCCCACTGACATCTCAGGAGTCCTATCTCTAGAGCAGCTGCAAATAATTCAGGATAAATACGTCAATTTGCAATTCCATTACCTATCATGGAGTCTCCCCTCTCCCCTATTACATTTGCAAATCCTGATAATGTTAAATGTACACAGAGCTTAAAAACATACTCTGCCATTTGCAGCTGCAGTACTGCAAGGTAACAAACAATTGGGAGGGGCCTTTCTTATATGCAAACATGTTTTTGATGTCTTATATGTGCAGAGAAACCTCGGAGACAGCTAGCCTGGTTTTTTGTCTACAAGTGGCTGGAACCTGAGGTTATAATGAGGTAAAGGCAGGCAGTTGGAGCAGGAAAGAAACTGTTCTTTTCTGTCTACTCCAATATTTAAAATCTATAATTAAGAATCCCCTCCTCTCACTGTCTGAGAGGACAGTCTGCAATTGAGCTTGTCTGTCACTGGGATTCCCAACAGAGCTGCTTCTCATTCAGGCACTGAGCAAGATGGGACAATCTGGGAGCCTCTGAATTTTAGGAATTAACAGGATAAAGGCCTTAGCTGGAGGGAAACTTTCACCACCCCATCTGGGACTGTGGACAACAAGTACTCGGAAGTACCAGCAAGGAAGTGTGCTAAGCCCCCTCCAAAGCCTGACTCTTGCCTCTCCCCTCTTCCTGCTGCTGCTGCCCACAGGAAAGTTGACTCCTTACCTATTTTGGCCAGAGAAGCTAGCATGATCCAGAGCGTTATTTCAAAGGGGACCTGGACGTGCTGATAATCCAGGGAGAAGAAGGTGTGCTCTGAAGATTCAGTACCAGGGACTTCCTCAGGTTCCCAGCTGGCATTCTCAGAGCCCATATCCAAAGCCAGTAGCTGCTGGGGGCCCTTGAATGTGCTGACCACAAGAGCACCAAGGAGTAAGGACCAAAAGGATCCCAGCAGCCAACCTGCTTCCAGGTTCTGCCTCTCCATTTGCCTGCAGCCGTCTGCCTGAGAAAGTTAGTTGCTGGCTGCTGCCCAGCTCCTGGCGGTTGCTGCTGCTGCTGCTCCTCTGTGCCTGAGTGGTTGGGAACTACTGCTGGCTCATACACCCAGTAGGATGAAGCTGTGAATGCAGGAGGAACTGCTCAGCCCAAAAGTGATCTTCCCACCCCCAGCCCCACCTCTTTGTGATCCAGCCAGAAAGCTCTGGAATAACTCCAGGTTTCTCTCCCATACAAGGTGCCAACACAAACTCTTACACTTAGACACAAAGTGCTTAGCACTTCCTTGCAGAAAAGCTTCACAAATACTTAGAAGTGTGTGTGTACAGGGGAGAGGGGCAGGTTAGAGACAGATCATATTTGGCCTCATGACCTCAGATGTCATTGCCTAAATGGAGTTTAGCTAATCCAACTGGACCTACAACTCCAGACTTTGATGTAGCAGTGCCCTCCAAATCCATACCCACCACCTGGCTCCTGTTGGACATACCTGATTCCTGACCCCAGTCCACCCAAATTCTAATACCTGCATAGAGGACAAATATAAACAATATCTCTGGACAAATGTCTCTTAAATTGTCAGTTAGAAATTCAAGCATAATATCATCCCAAAGCAACAACCAATTTACCCTACGATTACAGAATAAAACACAACAGGAAACATATTGGACAGAGGTAATCTGTACTGGAACATTACATTCTAGCACTTGCTTGAAGCTTATTCTTGCCATCAGGGACAGAGAGCTGTTTTGGTGTTTAATTTCTGTGGAAGGCACTCATATACCATAGGGTGAATATGCTTGTAAAAATTAGAAAAATTCTGTCAATGATACCATCTTTTAACTTCAATGGGTTTTGATTACTTGGCCTTTTCTGCATTTCAAAATGGTTCCTTTTGCTGCAGTGGCCTTTTTTACCATCAAACTGGATTAGGTTCAGCCTGCTGACTTCTTCACTCACTTATGGGAGCAAGATTATTTCTTAGTGAGCGTGTGCATTTAAGTGCACCTAAGCATGCATTTAAGCATGCCTAAATTTAATATGTATTCGCTTAATGTGCATTAAGTGGGTTTAGGCAGGTGTCTACATGTGCAGGCATTAAAGCACATTAAAATTAGCCCCAAGTCAGTCCACACACAGCATTAATGTGCTTTAACTATTTGCACCTAAATTCAATACCTGCATTTTCAGGTATCAGATTTAGGCACAAATAGCCTAAATTCAACATTTTTAAAGTGTATTAAAGGTGCACATATGTAGACACACACCCTAATGCACCTTATATGTAAGCTAATGTGCCTTAAAATGTCTTGTGCAGATGCACCCACTAACACTGAAAGATCCATTCATAATACAGAGGGCAAAATCCATGTGGCTGGATTCTTCCACATTGTAGTTTCATCAAGTCAGTGATATTTCACTAGACATGAATTTAGGACATAGAAATCAAATAATTAATATGCGGATGCCCCAGGCTAGCACTAAAACAATCGATGGTCCTTTTTATTTCCTTTAGCTGCCTAAATGACACCAGACCTAAACTACTATTGACACACTGGTGACCCATTTTTCTGTAATGAGGATCAAAGTGGGAAACAGAAATCACACACACTTGTGTACCTTTTGTCAACATTAAATCATGTCCCAGTTTCTAATGTTATTTGTAGAGCAAAAGAATAACTGAGAAACTTGGGATGCATCAAGAGGTGCAGAGCAATATATTCTGAAGGTTACTCATTTCCGTTCACCACTGTTCACCTGCTTTCCCAGACATCCTCCACTAGTGAAGGTTCCCAACCCCCCTTTTCTCTTCCCAGAGTTCAAGTTCCCTATTATGGAAGAAGGTGTGGAAAGGTTAAAATAATCCCAGGCTGCATTAAGTTTTGAGTGGATTTTTTTCTTTGAAGTTTTTCTGCTCAGCTATTGTCTAGTTCAGAAGAATTGCTCCAGTTTTGAGGACCCAGGTATGAAGAGCATGCAAGAGAAAAAAAAGCTTAAATTTTGATTTTTTTGCCACTTTCAGGAAAAAGCAAGAGAAACATTTTTCCCCAGTTGGCTCTCATGAACATGCCTCATGAGCAATGTTTGTGCCCAGAAGAGGGGAAAAGGTGCTGAGTAGAGCTCAATGCTGCTTTCTGCAAAATGTTTTCACCAGCTGAATCAATACCCATTTGTTCAATGGCACAGAGACAAATGACAGTAGGGAGAGTGTGGGGGATAGGTCAGAGGAGATAATGTTAAACTGTGCTTCAAATATTTTTTAAAGATATTTTTGACTAGATGCATGAAACCAGATATTGCACCTGCAATTTCATTACACCATACACTCATACAGCTTCCCACACAAATTCTGGGTGTCTGAAGAATGCAGAACACACATCCAGGGTAGCATAAAAGTTATTAAATATGTTAATGATATGGGAAAAGAGCATGGAATGAATTTGTTTCCTGTAGCAGGCTGCTGGAGCCACAAACTACAGCCCAGCTACAGTTAGTAACAATATGTACAGGCTGCTCAGGGGGACTGAGCCAGCTCAGGGAGATAATTAGCAGCCCCAGGAAGTGAAAAGGCTCCCAGGCAGGGGAAGCCAGGAGGTCGGACAAAGAGAGAAGGTGCTTGGCTGGTGGCTGCAACACCCAGCCAAGGACTGTCCAGGGTCTGGCAAGCAGCCCCGAGCTGCTTCAACCTGGCTTAGTGTGCTGTGATCCCAGACTCATATGTAAACATGGCAACTGGGAGCAATAAACTTGATCGTGACGAGCACCAGAGTTTACTGTGTCACATTAATATGCACATGTAGACACACCTCCTTTAAAGTATATTATTAGGTACAGCGTAATTCACACAGTCAATTCTTTTCATGTATATACAATACACATCATTTAATGAAAAGTAAACAACCTATGCAACACACTTACATCCCTTTCTGAAATTCATAGAGCAGCTACTGGAATTTCTGCATCATATAATTCTGAGTCCTATAGGGAAATGAGTCATCAGTAATTTGCCTTTTAGCAAGGCTCCCTGAAGTACTTTCTAAGCCATTTAGACTCCATGCGTATGAAAGTGCTGTGTTGTATCAGGGTCTCACAGGACGAGCATAAGACAGTAAAGGACCTGAGTCCCTGAGTTCAGGCTCCTGCTTGGGGAACTACATCATGTGTTCCCATTCCCAGACTTATCAAGATCTGACTAGAACTAGTTTGGATTTTTACTTGTATTGAAAGGCTGTTCCAGAGCCTCACTCCTCTGATGATTAAAGATCACCTAATTTCCAGCCTAAAGTTATTTATACCCAGTTTATAACCATTTGTTCTTGTGTCAATAGTTATTGTGACCTTATAGCTATTACTTTTGCCCTAGTGTTTAACACTAAGCTGAGAGACATGATAACCTTCAGTTAGGCAGCAATGTCAAGAGTAGCTGGAAGGCATAAAGATATATGTATCCTATGTTTTCACTTAAATTTATTTTCTCAGTTATTTCAACCTTAAAAATTATTTTAACTTGGAAATGGTCTGCCATGCTCTGGAACTAAATGTACAAATTCTTTACATTTGACCTCAGTTTCCTATCAGGGATGTTTTCCATGAACTAATTACTATTACACCTAGCGATCTTAATGCTGAGGAGCTTTAAACCTGATTTTTACCTATGGACATAATAAAAGCATATAAGACTAAGTGAGGCCTTACATTAGGCCCCAAATGTAGGGCTTTCAACTAAAAAAAAGATTACATAATGTTATTGATGCTGTATAAAATATGAGTTTTAAAAAGCCTTTCTCAAGTGAAAGTGTCACATGGGCTCTGCAGTCGTCTTGTCTTTGTCATCTTTAAAACGTGGTTAGAACCTGCTCTGGCCTTTGTAAATGCTCCTCTGAATTCTTCTCTGTTATTCATATACCATCCAAATATTAGACAACACTACTGACCTCCTGCAGTACCTGAACAATTATTCTTTGAAACAGCAGATGCAGTGTTCCCTCTTCCCTGACACCCCAGAATGGGTCACCTTTCATATCTAAATAGCCCCTTCTGCATATTCACGGTTAGAAATTATTTTGACTCTAGCTCCAGTGACACGTGCTGGTAGGCTTGGGATGAGACTAATGTGGTGAACTCCATGCCCTCTCCGAAATCATGGACATCACTGTTCCTGTAGCATAAACCATTTTCAGTACCACTTCATTTATATTTACTTAACCATAATAAGCACCATGATAGATCTGTTCATTTTTCACCACACACTTCTATGAAGCACCACAAATTTTGCATCTATTCTTCCAGGAACACTCTATTCCCCAGCTCAGGTTCTCCACAATCACATTAGTGCAATGGCTCATACTGCCAGCCACTAAAGACTTCCCTTCAGTATATCCTTTTGTGTGTTGTGATGCATTCTGGCAAGTTTGGACGTCGTGTAACCTCTTACTGCTTAAGCTGGACTGTATCTTCCAGAAACAATGCTCCCCCTGACTTTCCAACAGAAACATAGCTCCATTCATTCTGTTGGATCATGCAAGATGTTTTTGGATTGTGCCGTCATCATCTCCTACACAGCACACTAAGGACTTCCCATATCTGGCATGATAAAGCCAGCTCATTTTCAAATATTGTTACATTTTTTCTTTTTTGTTTCAAATAACAGAGCTGGCATCTCTAGCAACAGTTCCTTGTATGCAACTTTTAACAGACTGTCTTATTTCAAGGAGCTCTAGTCTAAAAATAAATAGATCCCCAAAAGCCTCTTTCAAAAACAATAACAAAAACAAGTAGCAAAAATAATTTTTTCAGACTTGCAAAAAATTCAGTAGTTGGTTCTGAGAGGCAACCTATGTTTATTCAATTACAAAAACCATGGTAGATACGGAAATGATTTTTGAGAAGTTCTATTATGTCTTTATGTTCTGTTTCATGAAGGTCTGGTGGGGAAAAATTAAGCACTGTAAATATGGTTTTCCCCACCAACATTAGGAAAATGGGCCATGCTGGCATATGTTCTATAGCATTTGAATTAAAACTCTGTTCCAGTTTCTGAGGATATGTTGCAAAATCTTTTTTTCATTAAGTTAGAAATTACCCATATCAACTCATGTAGCCACTTTAACTTTGCTCACTTCCCTCTTAACAACCTAAATTCTAAATTCATTTCCAATTTTTTCTGTTATGTGCTTGTCATTGTAAACCATTGCTGCACAGTTTTTTTTTAGTTGCTACTGTAGAGTAGCAATGAGCTACTGCACAGTAGCTTGATACTACTGCACAGTAGTGTCACATCATGGTTAATGCCCACCAACGCTACTGCACAGTAGTGTCTTGTGTAGACATGAAGACAGAGAGTTTTTTTAAGTGTTTTTTCTGAAGCACCAGCAAAAGAATAGTACTTTATTTTCTTAGAATCCAGAGCAATAAACCCTAGACACAGCACACAGGCACACACGCACATGCGCTCCCAGTTAACAGACCATTTTTGAAGCAAGAACAGAACTAAAAAGAACTAAATCAGAACTAAAAAGAAAAACCAGAATCTTGATCTCATGCTTCTGTAGAGCACCCTGAACACAAAGCAGGAATACAAAACTCCTGAAAACTTAAAGAGAAACCATCTATATATTGCGGCTAAGTCAAATTAATCTATCTGCTGCTTATCTCATAAGCACTGTACGGATCACAAAGGAAGATAAATCTGTATGAGTTCAATTAATCTACAATGACTTCACTCAACTATCCAAATTCAAAGAGAATTTGAACTAAACAACACAAAATTACATTGAGCAAGTTGCAGGCATGTTAACAAGAAATGAGCAAAGAAATATAAACCAAGAGGAAAAAGGACATTATAAGTATCCAAAGGCTTTCTGATGATTAAAAAAGTATGGATGATTTACACTATGCTCAGTGCAGATTTTAAAAGCCATTTGTAAAAATTAACAATATGAGAAATATGCATGTTTCTAGTAGCTCACTTCTATCTTTCATGAACTTGAAGATCCAGGAATACAGTACCAATGAACTATAATGGAGTCCAAAAATTAATATATCTTATTTGCCTTCATAATTTTTTCAACCTAACACCCATTCTTTTCTCATAGTTCTTTACATCTCCCAGCATGATCAGATGCCTTATCAGAGAACCAGATAAGTCTGGTTGCCTGTGTCAAAAGCGACAGTTCTGGTAGTACGGACTTTCAAGTCAGCTGTGTCACAACTTTACATTTAACAATCAACCAACTGGTTTTGTCTTAAATAATTCCTACATGGTAATTACAGATCGAGTACATTTTAATCATTTTGACACTTACTTCTGCGGGGGGTTATACTTTTATTAACAACCACCTGTGCCTTTGAGCAATCATGTCAAAGGTATTCCTATGGTCTCTAATATTTCTCTTTATCATTCCCACTAGAGAAGCCGATAAATGTGACTGAAGTAAAATATACATAAGCAGATTTTCCATGCTTGTTTGTTAAAAATATGTATATGCAATTTTAACTCCATATTTTTAATTCCTGACAGTATCTCTGAGAATATCTTGAATCTGAGGGTGTTTGAGGAAAATAATGTCTGGCCCCTAAAAATACAAATGCATTTTACCCCCATGACTGTTTTCAGAAGATCAATTTAATCAAAAGCTCCAACACTCATACATATGACATATCAGTTGACATCTACTAGGAATACAAATGCAAACAGTCTTATGAATCAGAAATTCATTTAATGTTTGTATGTATAGCAGAAGGAAACCCAAAACAGTATGAAGGGGAGTTTCTCAGCTACCTTTTTAAGTCCTCCTTGTTTCATCAAGTCAACTGTTTGATGATGCACCCAGCATCAATGCGGCACAATGGATGGAGCAATGAGACCAAGTAACTTATAAGCATGAGCACCTCCCACAAACAGAAAAAATGATATACTGCCCCAATGGTCCATCTGAGCCCAATATCCTGTCTCTGAGTGACAGGAGTAGATGCTTTAGAGCAGGGATAGGCAACCCCTGGCATGTGTGCCAGTTAATTGTATGCAGAGATATTTTCCATGACACAAGAGGAGGCATCTGAGGAAATTGTTTAAAGCAAAAAAAAAAAAAAATTAAGTTGCTGCTCCAGGCTCCCCAGAGTAGGCACAGGTCCTAGCGCCATGGTAGGTAGGCACCAGGGGTGGAATCAGGAGAACAGGGGCAGGGACGCCGTCTGCATTCTGCTGACCCCAGCTCCTGTCCCCAGGCTGCGCCCCCCAGCCCAGCCCGGCCCCTGGAGGGGAGTTGCGAGTGGGCTGAGCTGGGGTCTGGGCAGGTGCTGTGCAAAGCTGCTGTGCTGGAGGCTTCCAGCAGGTGGGTGAACCCGGGGCTTACGCACATAGACACCCCGTCCCACCTGGGCAGAAATGGGGCACTGAGCGCTGGGGCCTGGACACATGGGGTAGGGTCCAGGCAGCACAGGGAGAAACAAGTGCAGGGAGAGGCCCTGCGGCAAGCTGGCCCAGATTACCCTGAGCGCCTGGCCCTGGTCCTCAGTGTCCTGGTTCTGCCCCCGTGCAGGAGGGATGGGGCATCTGTTTGCCTGAGCCCTGGCCAGGCCCTCCCTCCCAGCCCTGGGCCTGGGCTTCCCCTGCTCCAGGATCACTGGGGAGGCCTGAGCATCCCAGCCCTGGTGGCTGCTGCTGGGGTGTAACTGCCTCCCTCCCTTTTCTTCTTTCTCTCCTATTTTTTTCTCTCCCCTCTTGTTTGCCTTCTCTTTTTCTCTTTCTCACTCTTCTCTTTTCTATTTGCCTCTTTCTCTCTTTTTTCTCTCTTCTCTCCTTTTTCTCTCTCTCTCTTCTCTCTCTTTCTCTGCTCTCTCTCTCTTTTTTCTCTCTCATCATAACATGGTTAACAAAAAAAAAAAGATACCCAAGAACAAAGGTAGTATATGAAGTTCTATTTATTGTCACCATGTTTAGAATTTTTAGAAAACCTGGTATGTGCCATAAAAAGCAACATTTATGATTAATAACTGTATTAATATGAAGTGCATTTTGCCATGTACCCCCTGCCCCAGTTTTGTTTTTGTGGCATGCTAGCACTCCAGCACCTTAGGAAGTAAACATTGTGTTTTTTTCAGCACTCAGGCCAAAAACCTTTCCTACCCCTGCTTTAGAGGGAAGGCATATGACCAGGGTATATCTATAGCAGTGGTTCTCATCCGGGAACTTGAGAATCACTGATCTCGAGTGATCTATCCCCTGTTCATTACTGTCACTGGCATCCACAAATAATGGTTTAGAGATGCCAGCAGATACATTTCTGACTGTTCCATTTAATAGCTATTAATAGATTTATCATCTGTGAATTTGTCTAGTCTCTTTTTGAACCTGGCTATGCTATCTGCCTCTACAACCTCCTGTGGCAATGAGTTCCATAAGCTAACTATGCACTGCATAAAAAAGGACTCTCTCTTGTTCAGGGGCAGATCCAGACAGGGTGCAGTGGCACAGTTATACCACTCTTTTGGACTATGGTGTAGGAGCAGCACCACAGCATTCCTTACCTTCCCCTCCATGCTCAGTGGCACCTCTCCACACCCCCCATTTCCCACCCTGACACCCACTGCTGCTGCTGCCTCTGACAGCCTCCAGGGCAGAGGACACTCCAGAGATGCTCTTGCCCTGTTCTAGCTGGGCTGCACAGGGAGCAGCAGTGACAGACAGGTCCTGTCTCCCTTACTGGTTCCCTATGTGTTCCCCGCCAGCCCAGGAGCTGGCAAAGACAAGGTGGGCAGTGCCCACTACTGCCATTGTCCTCAGCCAAGCCTGGCTACCTACATAGCTGCTCCCTGAAGTCCCAGCTGCAGTCGGGCAGGAGAAGCTAGGACACTGGCAAGCGGGTCTCCCCTTTCAGAGCCCAGAGGCATAAGTAGAAAAGGGGAGGAGGGAAGGAATGGGAGAGAAGGGGAGGTGCTGCTGAGTATGGAGGGAGAGGGAGGGGGTGAGCAGGGCAAGGGGAAGCTTCTTACCTGATTTGAGAACTTAAAAAAACTCCCTATGGCATGGTCTGCCTGCCCCTGTGGGGTGGGGGTATAAGCTGGTAATGGAATACAGCCACCCTGCAGCACCAGTCCCTGCATCTCCCTTTTAAAATCCTGGATCCACCTATGATCTTGTTAGATTTAAACATGTCTCTTCCTAGCTTCAGTGGGTATCCTGTACTTCTAGTATTCTGAGACTTGGTGAAAAACAGTTGCCTATTCATTTTAACCACTCCTTTCATGACTTTTACAGACTTCTATCATACACCCCCCTCCCCCCTGCTTTAGCTTTCTCTTTTCCAAACTTTTGAGTCTCAGGGCCTTGTATACACATTGCACTTTGAGCTACTCAAATGTTAATCAGTGTTAGTGCTACCATGAGTTTGGAGCAGTCACTCCTTATGACTTGCAACTAGAGGACTGGTGAGCAGGGGCCTAACTAGGAGCTACAGCTGTGAGCTGCCACTACAGGGCTGGTGAGCCAGGACAGGCTTCTATCCCTGGCCTTGGTGGGGATGTATGAGAGATGGATTGGGGTGGGAGGGGGAGAGGAACATGAAGCTGGGAGGCAGAGGGTTAATGGGATGGGGGTGGGTAATGAAATGGGAGGTGGGAGGCAAGTGGGGGTGGGAGGAAGCATGGTGAAATAAAAGAAGTCAGCCACTGATGGATAAAATGAAAAGATTTTTTTTAATTTAAAAAGAAATAAAGAGGAAGTAAATTAAATAAGGTTTTATGTTTTAATAAATTGGAATTTGGGATTGGGAGGGTGCTGGTTTTGCTTCCAGGAGTGGCTAGGAGGTTGGAGCAGTGAGGGAGGGCACTTCCTATCCCAGGAAGGAAGGAAGCCCCAGCTCATGGGAACCCAATCCATGCCCTGCAACTTGGCTAGCTGGTATGTGATCTGCAGGCTGTTTGCATGGGGTTGCACCCCTCAGGGTGGGAAGGTCACACCCCCAGGGGAAAGAGGGGGAGTTGGCTTGGTGCCAGAACTCCCCCCTGGGCAAGAGTTCAGGGGATGGAAAGTTTGTCCACACAGAACAAGAGGGTGAGGAGGGACAGGACACTGCATCCTGGGATTCTGGAGGACTGGAACTTGCACAGTTTGTCTGTGGGGAGTGGCCACAAATACATGGAACATGAGTTGGGCAACATAAATCATTGATAAACCTGCCCCAGAGTGACATAACTTTAGTTTTAAGCACACTTTAGGCAGCTTACTTTGAGGTGTTAATTTGCGGATAATCCAGGGGTTAAGAGCTCCATGAGCCACCTAAAATTAATGTGTACAAGGCCCTCTCCTGCTCAGTACCTCTCAACATCGTGGCTGCCCTATTCTGTACCTTTACTAATTGTACATCTTCTGAGGGACCTGTGGAAACCAAATGTGTATACAGTATTCAAGATGTGGGCACACACTCACTTTCTCTTTTTTCACTAGCCAACAACCAGAATGAGTAGAAGTTCAAGCTCAAGTCTTCCTGATGAGTGGAAAGCTTAAAGCTTTCAAAACTGCCCCGTGAGTGACTTCATATCATTGTGTTGCAATTTCATTTTATGTAGAGCTCTAGCTAAGCCACAGCAAGCAAAAGGGATTTTCATGGGCCACTCTAAGTGCATAGAGCTGATTTTGTGGCTTTTTCATGCTGAATCCACCCCTCACTGCTGATTGGCTGAAAGCTGTCCATCACATGACCCTGTCCCTCACCTCTGATTAGCCAGGAGGGCTGTTTACCATGTGGCCCCACCCCTGCCACTGATTGGACAGGGGCAGGACCATGCAGCAGCACCCCTCTTAGCCAATTAGCAATGTGGGATGGGGAGGGAGTGACTACCATCTTGGCTGCTCCCCCTGGAGCCCATGTCTCTCCCCCTTCCCCCCACATGGGCTACAAGACTGGGCTGCAGTGCCCATGAGGACTGCTGACTCCCACTAGGGAGCCAGAATTTTATTTTTAATAATTTTTTGTGTAGAATTTGCAGATAATGCCTGATTTTGCAATTTCTACAAAAACTACAAAATCTCAAATTAAGTTTCATAGTAGTAGTAGCTAGGGCCAGGAGGGACCTGAACAGATCATCCAGCTTGACCCCCTGCCACAGGCAGGAATGAATGCTGGGTTCACAAGACCCCAGACAGGTGCTCATCCAACCTCCTCTTGAATTTACCCAAGGTAGGGGCAAGGACCACTTCCCTGGGAAACTGGTTCCAGATTTTGGCCACCCTAACTGTAAAAAATTACCTTCTGATCTCTAACCTAAACCTATTCTCCATCAGCTTATTACCATTGTTCCTCGTCACCCCAGGTGGTGCTGGGGAGAAAAGGGCTCTTCCTATTTGCTGTTGATCTCCCCTAATGAGTGTGTAGGCAGCCACCAGGTCCTCAGGACCCCGCTCAGCCTCCTCTTGCTGAGGCTGAACAGGTTCAGGTCCCTCAGTGTCTCCTCATAGGGCCTGTCCTGCTGCCCTCTCACCAAGCAGGTGGCCCTCCTCTGAACCCTCTCCAGGCTGGCCATAATCCTTTTTAAAGTGTGACGCCCAGTACTGGATGCAGTACTCCAATTGCAGCCTGACCAATGTCACATAGAGGGGGAGCATCACCTCTCTGGACCAGCTTGAGATGCATCTTTGGATGCATGACAAGGTATGGCTGGCCTTGCTGGTGTAGTTCCCTAGTCATGCTTTCTCCCACTTCTGTCTAGCTGCTTCATACTTGTTACCTGGTGTTTACATAGTAACAAACATCAATTATCTGCATACACAGTTAGGTGCTTAAATTGCTTAAGTGCACAGCACCTTTCAGCTTCACTGCCTACTTTGGAGTCCAACAGTACTCTATTTAACTCAATTAGAAGTCATTTGTTTCAAGACTTCTCAAGTAATCCTGAACTGACTAGGTCCCATCAATTTTAAGGCTGACATTAGAGGCAAAAAGCTCTCCAGAATAAAGTAAGACCCATAATAAGGTAGGAAAAACCTTCACACAGGCCATTCCTACAGTTAACAAGCATTACTTCCATTGAATCTGGGTAAGTGTATGGGCATTTTTTCAGTGCAAAAGCTAAGCGCTTAAATGGAGTGCACTGTATAACATAGTCACTATGATAAGCATAAGTCACAGTCTCTGCTGGAAAGCAATACCAGCATTTAGAGATTTAAAAAAAGTCTTGGAAATTACTGTGATTACAAACAGACATACCCCACAGGGCTTTGTGTTAAAAAGTTTTCATTTTACTTTGTCATATAACAGACTTAAAAAAAAAATAACAGCTCCTGCTTAGCTGCAATGCTTGAAAATATTTTCTAGGTACACAATCTAAAGTATGAAGTCTGCAGCTGCTTTTGTACACATGCTGGTGATTTTTAAATAATTAGCATGCATCCTTTAAAGTGGGGACTCAGAAACTATAGATATACACCAGAAATTAGGTTGATTCTCCTTCTACTTATTGATTTTACCCACCATAATTCAATGGAGTATCTCCTGAACCACAGCAGTTCTAGTTAGATCAAAATCATACCTAATCAAGTCCAATAAGATTAAGGTAATAGCACGATCACCTCCAAAAATGTATCAATATGTGAACAAGGGAAAGGAAATTAAATTTAAAAAGATAACATCATCACAGGAACCAGAGGAGACATCAGACAGGGAAAGCAATATAGCCAGCACTAATGGGTAAGACTTTAGAGTTTTCTAAGCAGACAGTCCAGGAACCCGATTCATTAAGATCTAATTCCACAGCATGAAACTGGAATAACACAATGCTGAAATGCGGCTCCAGATCTGAAATGGCAGTGTAAGTCATTACTACTCTTTAACTGGCAAGGCGAGTTAAATGTCTTTGGACACTGAAAACTTACTGGACTGCTTCTATGACTAAAAGATTTGAAGTATTTTTTATACAAACTACAAACAGCAGAAATAGTACATAATATCAAGGTGAAAGACAAAAAAGAAAAACTTGAAGCAGTAGTCTCAAAGTTTGAATTGTATTTGAGCTAGTCTGTTGAGTCTGCTGCCCTCTAGTGTTTCAGAGCTCTTAGGAATAATCTCAAATAACAGAATTTTACTAGTAAAATTAACAAGAGCATTCAATTAGATGTATCCAGCTCTAGCATTCATAAAAAATGTAAAGGGATTCACTTATTAGGTAGGTCCAGGAAAAATATTTAATGTATTCAGCTAACTAAATCTTTCTCTCTAATAATAAATCTACTTTTGTGCCATAATTGTTTAACAAGAAAAAAATAAACACAAAAAGTTATACTTTATCCTACTTTCAAAATCACATCTTTAGTGGGCAAGAAAAAAATATTCAGGAAGTCATGTCTGGGTGCACTGTGAACTTAACATTTTCTGAACTTTCATTCAGGAAAACTTAGCTGTTCATTTCAGCACATAGATAAGGAGCAAAAAAAAATGGGCAAAAAGATTTGATTTAAAACTTTCAGAAAATAATTCCTAAAATTTGTTTGCAGTATTTTCCCAGTGTTAATAAGTATCACATGTTCAAGTCCCCTTTTTTAAGCAGGCTCAGCCTTATCATACATAGCACATACAAAATGGATAAATGTGACAATCACTTTCCTGTCCCTTTTCCTTTATGAGTGGGGGAGAACTCAGGTCAAATCTACCTAGGACAGTCATACCAATGGAAGCTACGATGTGCATTTAAACCTTCGGTTGTTATAGCCACATGAATTGTCGTCTTCACACTCTTACACCAGTATAATAGTGTCATTTTTTGGTTTAACTTGTGTCATGTCTGAATTTCATCTGTCAAGTTAGAGTGCAAACCAAAAGACCATTATAATCTGGTAGAGTTGCAGACCATAAAGATCCCTCAGTATTAGTGGCCTTTATTTCTTTACTGAAGGTAGTATTACAATTGGAGTTTGTTAAAAGTTGTTCTCCACACTTAGAAGCTTGTTGTCTGCAATAATAAGTATTGCAAGTGCCAATCACAAGGTTGACCTTTTGAACCCACTGAGGGCAGCCAGATGAATAATGTATCTAGGTCGCTTGAATATGTATCTAGGTCACTGGTGTAAAAATGTAGTTGGCAGTCAATAATTATTCACAATTGGCATGAGGTGATTGGTCATTGCTGACTATAAATAAGAGCAGATTCCTGCCATTATGCAGAGAACTCCACACACACACCTTGGAGATATCATCAGCAGATTGGCCACCTGCAGACATCTGCCCGCCAGCCGTTCTTCATTTGGCGTATCTCGTTCACTGGTTCATCTGATCATTTCATCAAAGAGCTCTTGGAAGGTTGTTGGTCGATCGAAAGTGCATTTCCTTAAATGAGCTGTTGACCAGTTCTGGGACTATCGAGTCGGGCAGCCGCACCTATCCCGGGCTTCGGCGCCAGGGGTAGAAAGCAAGGGCTTGGCTCAAGAACCCCGTGAACCAACAGACCCCCTTTAGTTTGTTTTAAGTTCATGCACTGTAACTAAACAAAGCCAACTATCCTGCCTATGCTATGACCATCGGTAGCGTAACTACAATAAATATTTTTGTAATTAATACGCTTAAGTAGCCTGACTCCTCCTCGCTGTTAATCCCCACCTGTCCGGTTATTGATTCCTTCTGCGCCAAGCCAGTCGTGCCGACCCAGGCTCGCAGGTCAAGGGTATGCCGGTTACGTGGTGCAACAACTTGTAGTTTAACTTTCAGTTTAATCCAAGCTGGAAGAGGCTCCCTCGTACCAAATTAAAATGGAACTATATGAATAGAAGCAATAACATTTTTCCTGGCTTGAGGGATATTTGTCCCATGTCTCATATCTAATTTATATCAGTGCATGCAGGTGAAAAATGCTCACGCTCTGTGGCCATGTCCAGATGAACACAGACGTTTGGGGACGAATGCTAGTAGCTTGTACTGCTACTAGTTGTCCCCAGGGAATGTCCATGCCACCTGACCTCTGGTACACAGTAGGTTATCTTGGGTAGGGTAGGAGAACAACTGTGCTGGCCCCAGCAGCCTCATTTAGGGTCCTGAGGGCTGGGGAAACTGCAGCCGCATCACTCCTGCAGCTTGGAGCCTGGCCATCAGCACAGCATGGCTCTAGCTGGCCAGGCTCCAGTTTTGGGCAGCGCACAGTGCCTCCATGTGCTGCCCTGGTTTTTTTCCGTACAGGTATTTTTGAACCCTGGATCTACAGGGGCCAAAAACCACCCCGTGCTGCAAGGTAGCAACGTGAGAAATACCTGAATATGCTTTGTGCAGCACTGCAGATGGGTCTGCAGCACCACATAGTGCATGGCTGTGCTCATCTGGATGTGGCCTGTGGGTGCATCCCCATAAGCATGCAAGTGCAGGAGCGTGCATTCCCCATTGAAAACTAACTGGACTGTATTTTTCTGTAATCAAAAAACAAATGAAAGCTAAAAGCAGTCATTTTCCAAGGGACACCTTGGGCATTTTTACACGTTCTCTAGGAACTGGGGGGGGGCGCTTTAATTAGTGAGCTTAAAAGCACCCACGTGTCATGTGTGTCAGTATCCCCTGCAGTGAAAAATGGTGGCAGGGTGGTTTAAACTAATGCTCTTTAAATGAGCATTAGTTCAAAGTGCCCCACTGCCATTTTTCAGTGCAGGGATGCTAATATATGTGATGCCAGAGTCTGCTGGAGCATGTTTATTTCCATTCTCCAGCAAACTCGATTCTGCTCTGATGTGTTCGATTTCTTGCATGTTGGAGCCAGCTCCCTACACATGTACAGGAGCCCCTTGAGTCTAAAAAGGTTGAGAATCATTGCTTTAAGCATTGCTGTTTTGCCACACCTCTCTGAGGCAGGTAATTATTAGAATATCCATTTATAAGATGACTATAAATGGAGGTGCAGAGAGATAAAAATAAATTGTTCAGGGTCAAAGACTGTGTTGCAAATCTGGCAATATAAAGCAGAAGCTGCAGTTTCTATTCCCCAACTCTAATCACGAGCACAGGATATTAGTAAATCATGTTGTTGCACAAAATAAGAAAGTTCTAAAAAAATAAAGGAATTGCAAAGATTTTTCCAAATTAAGCCTACGAGTTTAGCAAGAGTTTGTATTGTCAACAGTGTACAACAGCAGGTGGGTTTTGCCCTGTCCTCCTTCCCCACCCGCCATAAGGCGTCATTACTTGTACATTCCTTAATAACAAGCAGAATACTTACACTTTCATAATGCATTCATTCTTAAGACATCACAGTCCTCCCTATGAGATCAATGAGCTTCCAAGTACTTAGAGCAGCGAGCTAACTATAGTTTAGTTAACTTATTTTCTTCCAAAGATCAATATAATTCATGAAAGCAAATATATTTCAAGTAAAGAATGGAAATGCATAATAGGAATCCCAATAACACAAAGCACTTAAAAACATGATAAGCAAACTGTAAGTTCATTAGCAATCCATGATGGCTCATGTCAAGGTAAGGCCCTTGACTCAAAACAAGCATTTTTACTTCCACATTATTATTATTATTATTATTATTAGAACTGCAGTATTCGGTTTTGTATTTTTAAAACTGACCTCGTGCTGGCAATTCGCATATGCACAGCATGTATGAGGGAGTTTAGCAGTAAAGGACAATAAAAATTACTCACCACCCTAATTAATTAATGACCCAGTTGTGGTTAATTAAACTGCATAACAATATCTTCACCATAAAATGTAAGCTAAGTTTCCCTGAGCTACACCCACTGCCTGTCTCCACAGTAAAGTCACACAGTGGGTAAAGCAATGCAGAACTGCATTTTTAAAAAATAATTTCGGCATTTAGGAGAGGTACTTCTTCCACTTGCCACTACCAAGAGCAAGAGGGGGGACACGACTGTCTGAAACTGTCACTGTGTCTTCTACAGCTTTCTGTAACGATCCCAAAAGCAGCTCTTACTTCCCAGCAGCTCTTCTGACCCCCAGCAGAACATCCTACAGTTAATAATATTCATCAATTGAAATTCTCTAGACCCCTGCCTGACAGCCTCTCAGCACCTATAGAAAGTATCAATAAACAAAGCTGCAAGAAAACTGGTAACATGCCCTGCTACTTCCCTGAAAAGGAAACTTAAAAAGTTGTAAGAGTGGCCCCAAATTCCTTCCTTCCTGAGGGAGAACACCAGACACATATCCCAAATGAAAATGAATTCCAGATGTCTCTGTCTTTCACAGAAAAGACCTCAGACCTAGATTTCCCCCAGCCTGTACCTTGGGGCAACTCCACCCTTGAAGATCTTGTTGCTGATTAGTGTAAAAATCTATCCTCAGCTCATTCTGTTGTCACCAAATATTCCCACCCAATCTTTTGTGCCAGGACTACATAATTATTGAAGAATTGTCTGCTCCTGGCTAAGAAACAGAAAGCAGTGTTTAAAAGTCACATTTCACACTAATTTGGGTGAAAGAAGGAGAGCTTTCTATAGGAGTGGAGCTCTGCTGGGGAATGCCTTCTAGCAGACCCCTCTGTCTCAGGCTGAAAACAGACAGCCAGTTTAATGCAGCTCTGATTAGAGGGGGATATCACTCCACCAAAATACGCTAGGCTTAAATGGCAATTAAATCAAATTAGCCATGATTGTTGTAAGGCAAACAGTTAATTTGAATAATTCACAGGTACTTAATGAGGGACGTTGAATTTGGCTGTCTATAAAGTCTGGATTTGATGTGGTACAAAATGCTCTAATGCGAATCAAACTGGCTGTCTCTCTTTTTAGTCTCATATCACTCTTATATAAGCATTTATATAACTTTGGTAAGTCTGAGCGGCACAGGGCAAGAGAGATTTTCTCTCATTTAGGAATATCTCAGCCATTTAGGACTAAGTCCGGCAATTCCAATTAGAAATCTATGGGCAGTCAGCACCAACAGAGAGTGGGGAGAGAGTATAAAGTATGACTGTAATCTAGTCTCTAAGGGAAGTATAATGCAATTATAACGCATGTACAATCATAATGTATGACTGTAATCTAGTCTATAAGGCAATTATAATGATGTGGATCTTACAGGAAAGGAGAGGTTGCAAGTGACCTCTACGATTTAAATGTTTAGAGTTCAAAATCTACAAATAAAGTATGATCAACATGAAAAATATGTATTGCATTTTCAAATGTAAGATAGTGTTTATGAAGTTGAACTCCCATATTTCTATCATATAGAAAAAAATCAAAATATTAAATGCATCTCACAGGTGTTCACCCTTCATACTTTAGTAACTTTTGTAGTAGGCAACATTTCCCAAGGTCTGGACCAGCTGACCTGAGGCCTAATGATTTAATAACACATTAAAGCATAGCTTAATATTCATAAAAATTATTCAATGTTCATGAAAATATTTAATGTTCACCTGGCTGAATGGTGCTATAAAATTATTGATAATTATGTTTTTACAGTATGGAAATCAAAATAATTATAAAAGTTAATTTGGCACAGAAGAAAAATATAACGCTATTCCTTTGACTTGGATTTATTATCAGTTTCTTTTTCTCCAAAATTGTTCTTGCGTTGATTTCACTTCAATTTTTTTCCATTTACTGCTTCAGTATGAATCATACACAACATTTCCTCTTTATTATGTAGTCAGGAAAGCTAAGATGGAAAGGCATGAAGTCGTGCTTTCCATCAGGTTTTATGTCATGCCTTCCCTCCACAAAAGAGCTCAAGTAAATGTTGTCCCCAGGCAATTAAAGAAGGGTCTCATTATGGAAGTAAGCTATGACAAATACAGACTCTAAGAAGAATACAGCAGCTAAGCATTCCCAAGTCTGCTGTGTCAATGGGGTTGAGATAATAGAGCAGACTTGAAGTCCATCCATATCCAGGGCTGGATATAGGTAATACAATCTCTCTTGGTGCTTTTTCTAGTCCAGTTTTATGTGCTAACATAAGGCTGAAGCTCCAGCGTCACATATGGAGAGGGTCCAGAGGAGGCCACTTGCATGATCAGGGGACAGCAGGGCAGGCCCTACGAAGAGAAGCTACAGGACCTGAACCCGTTCAGCCTCCACAAGAGAAGGCTGAGGGGGGATCTGGTGGCCTGTTACAAACTAGCAGGCATTGAGGGAGTCCCTGTTCCCCTGAGCACTACCAGGAGCGACCAGGAATAACGGTCACAAGCTGGCAGAGGAGAGATTCAGACTAGACATCAGAAGGCACTACTTCACTGTCAGGGTGGCTAGGATCTGGAACCAACTTCCAAGAGAAGTGGTGCAGGCTCCTACCCTGGGGGTCTTTAAGAGGAGGCTGGATGAACACCTTGGCGGGGTCGTTTGACCCCAGTACTCTTTCCTGCCATGGTAGGGGGTCGGACTTGATGATCTGATCAGGTCCCTTCCAACCCGACCGACTATGAAACTATATATCAGCACCTCTGCACTGAAAAATTACAGCTCATTGGATGAGCTTCAGTTCAAAACGCACTGCCACCATTTCTCAGTATGGAAAAGCTGATACATATGTGACACTCCAGGCACTTTTAATTAGCATGGGTCACAGAGCTGCGCTAATTAAAAAGTCTCCACTATCCCTCCCCCCCACCGACACACATACCTTCTGGAGCACTTCTATAAACACCCAAACAATGCAAAAATTACCTGAAGTTATTTCAGTAACAGTGTGTCATTTGAATAATGGTTTCTTTAGTGAACAATTTTCCTTTGCCTCTAGGCTCAAGTGATGGGCATCTACTACTTCACATGAAGGACTGTTTCACAGGCCCTACTTAGCATTGGGCCAAAAGCAGCCATCATCAGTCTGATTTTTAAACCTATTTCAATGTCTAAAATCTTCACATAGGTGCCTAGTGTGATTTTCTACATTTTGTAAGAGTCCAGCTCTCTTCTGGGTTCTGGTCCTCTGCTGGTATAAGGAATGGGAACTGGAAACCAAATTGGAAAAATCTGCTTTGCATCTCTCCTTAGGTTTCACATTTTCTGACACATGCAGAAGCAAAACTGCCACCTAGAATTTGATCTTTATTTCTGACCTATGAAATATAGCACTGCTCTCATTCTAATAAGTTGTATTTGTTCTCATTCAGCATTTAGTAAAACACAGATTTTAAATTATTCTGTAATCTGAATTTACTGGATCAGTTTTTCTTCTAGTAAAGTTTTGCCTATTGCACAAGCACAGAATTTGGTTCTGCTTCTTACAGATGCAAATAAAGGCAAAAGATCTGAAGTGATATAAGAGGGTAATTGAGCTTTTATATATGTATATATTAAATATATACATAAAGTTTTGTTTTCACCTTTTAAGACATTACTGTTTTTGCAAATGTATGCTGCTCAGAGGCAATACTGTGATTATATTTCTCCCTAAATAGAAGGGTAAATTTCCAGACGTAATTTAAATTTTGGATTATATGCTGGTTTGCTGCATGCCAAAATGCATACAATCAACAAATATTCCAAACTAATAAAATTCACAATACAAATGTATTCACTCTCTCATTTCCAATGTTAATATACATAACATTGTAAAAGTGGTAGGAAAAAAGAACCAGCAAACTATTTTCCCTTGGTGTATATTAAGTTCCATATTGGCTGTTCCCCTACCTTTTGAATCTTTGAATAATTATCAGAATAAGCAGAAATATAAAGATTTATCAGTCTGTTACAGTACTGCTCCTACTCCTATTGACATCAGTGATAAAACTCCCGCTGACTTCATTGCAATGGGACAGGACCTTAGAGCATGGGTTCAGTGCATTATTGTCTCCCCTTGCATTTCTTGGGGTTGGATTCTGATCTCACTTGCACTTGAAGTTAATGGGTCCCAATTTAAAAGAGTGCAGCCGAGATCAGAATTTGACCCTCAGTTTTCATCTCTTACTTATACAGTCCATGAGCTCATACTATGTGATTAATTTCTTTTAGGACCTCGGTTTAAAGAATAAATCTGCCCCACTAGAGGTAAAAGGCTAGATCATGGCAACACAAGTGGCAAGAAGATGTCCTTTATAAGGTTAATTACAGACCTAGGGTTGCTATTTGCTGCTAAACTTCCCTCTTCTCTCACCTTCGATAAAATGTTCTCTGCATTTGTACCACCTAATATCTCAGAATGCTGCCCACTTCTGGACTCTGCAAGATTATAATCACCCCCTGCCTCACCTCCTTTTTAAGATGCTTGACCTGATATTATTATTCACCTTGAGAAGGTGATTTCCAATTTCACATGGAACTTTGCAAGAGCAAAAACTGTCCTTTTCCATCAGCCACTTAGGAACCAAGTGCTCAATTATTCCTTTCTGATGTCCCCTGAACTTTTACAGAAATCAATGGGAGTCTTAGCCAGCCTCTGAGCTTATGAATCAGCTTGCTGATATTTTAAAACTAAGTAAGTCCAGGAGATAATAGTTTACTTAGTGCTCTGTATGAGTTGTCTTTGAAATCATTTTCAACACAGGAGGAAGATCTCTTACTTCTCTTGCTTTCAGTCACATCCCACTATCCTCTGTAAGAATTTTTTAGAATACCTCTGTCAAGTATCCAGGTTGTAGCCATATTGGTCTTGAGGCAAAAGGAACCAGAACTTGTGGTAGAGGTGATATTCTTCATTAGACCTGCTAAAATAAATGCCCAGAAGAGCATGTTACTCTACTGCAGTGACTTTACTCTTCTAATCACAAAATTTCTTCCTCTCTCAGGACTCCATATTTTTCCCATCAGTGAGCTCCACTGACAGCCAGGGCCCCCTGAGAGACTAATATAAAAAGCCAAAAAGTTAGTAAAACACAGATTTTAAA
This sequence comes from Crocodylus porosus, assembly GCF_001723895.1. Classification (NCBI taxonomy): domain Eukaryota; kingdom Metazoa; phylum Chordata; order Crocodylia; family Crocodylidae; genus Crocodylus; species Crocodylus porosus. Next base: position 24,238,656 of record NW_017728916.1, read on the forward strand.
TTATTCTGTAGTCTGAATTTACTGGATCAGTTTTGCTTCTAGTAAAGTTTTACCTATTTGATGTTAAAATGAGGAAATCTGCATTCAGCAAATTAGTATGTTTTCCCCACCTACATAGCTAAGATCAGGGATCTTGGCTTTCCCTGATAAAAAATTGCAAATTCTCTGATAAAAAAACCCACAAATTCTAAATCTGTGGTTAAAATGAAAGGCCACTATATATATATATATATATA
>NW_017728916.1:24239206-24256218 GCF_001723895.1 Crocodylus porosus
GTTGCCAGGGCTGCAGGGCCAGGGACCCGAGATTGCAACCCCCTGCCCCCTGCAGCAGTGCCCAAGCCCCAGCTGCTGCCTACGGGAACCAGTGGCTGCTGCAACGTAGCGGAGCCAGGAGCCCACCTCCGCACCCAGATGGCATGGCCAGAGTAGAGCCTGCAGGGGGGGTGGGCTGGCTACTATGGGCTCAAGTGGGGGAGGGGGCTGGCTTCTCCTTGTTGAGCACCCTCCTGGGGAAACGGGAGGGGGGCACATACCCCCCAGATCTCTGTACGGGGCAAAGGCAGGCTGGCTGCTGTGGGCTCAGGCTCCCCTCCCTGCTACCCTTCGCCTGGGGTCTCTCTAGCCCAGTGGGCACATTAGGGTAGAGAAGGGCTAAGCTGGGAAGCTTGTTGCAGCTGGTGTGAGCCCTGTGCTGCCCTGGCAATGTGTCCCCTGCCCACCCTGGAGCAGTGGGGGCAGGAGTGATGGTGTGAGGTTTTTCCCCTCATTGCTGCTGGGCAGGCAGGGGATGTGTTGCCAGGGCAGCTTGGAGCTTGCAGAGGCTACATGCCCATGCCCACCCTGCTCTGCCCTGCCAGGTTCTCCCCACAGAGCTGCGGTGGTCTGGGGAAGGGAAGCAGGGCCCAGCACTGTCAGGCTGGGTGGCAGCCCCAGACCCAGTCCCAGTCCTAGTCCTGCCCTGCCCAACTGCCTCCCTCCCTCCCTATGGGGGCCTCAATTCCCCTTCCCACCAGGCTCACCTGCAAGAACTGCTCTCCAGGCTGCCTGGGGCCATGTGCATGTATAATATGTACATGGCACCCCCTGTCTCACCACCCTCCTCCCGCTCCCCCAGCCCCTTGAAGGCTGGAACTCTGCCAGCCTGCAGAAAGATCTTTGCAAAAGAACCAAATGCACCCGTTTCTCTGTTGGAATGAACAATCGGTGTTTTTCTCCGGTAAATGGGAAAATTCGTTGGGGGCAGGGGGGTTGTTTTTCCATGGGAAATAGAAAACCTGGATCCCTGCACGTGATTAACTTTGTTACCTGAGCCAAACCTTTTTCCAAAGTTTGATCACAGAAATTACTTTTCTTTTCTTCAATTGTAAATAGAAAAGACAAAGGTAAAATATTTGGGGTTGGGGGGAAACAAGAACTAGCAGACCAGTTTTCCCAGCAATTGGAATCAATCACTAGGAAAAGCTACTATTAGATCCACATATTTTATTTTTATTCAGATGTCATCACCATGCCATATTTAAAAACTATTTCTTAACAGAGGATGCTGCTGTATTATTTAGCAATAAGGCCTTTATTTTATTTCATAACAGGGGAACAAATTGCTTAATGTTATTGGCTAAGAGCTGTCTCAAGTCATATTTTAAACAAAAGATCTTGTAATATCCTTTTGAGATTATGGATTACAGCCCCCACAATGGCATCATACGTTTTGCGCTCACAATTTTGATGTGTGGAATCAGTTAAAAATAAAATTCAGCTGATTCTATGAAACAAGTTCCTGTAAATCTAATCTATTCTCTTACTACTTCAGGAAATCCACTAGGGATTTCAGTATTGCTACTAAATTTCTGTGGAACCTGTTCAAATCTGCCATTGATAGGTGGCAGTAAGCAACTGCAAGATAGGTAGACAAATAGATTTTATTTCACAAAATGTTGGGTGCAATTATTTAGCTATGGTTGAGCAAATGTGAAAATATACCTCTAAGATTTGTGAATTTATGAATCTACCAAAAGTAGCTTTTGAAAAGTACTCCAACTTACATTCATTAGCTGATCTTTGAGACCACATTTCAACGTGATGAATTTGAATATACCTGTCAGATGTCTAATGTATGTATTTGCAACTCAATGCATGTAGTAGACACTGGGCGCATCTACATGTTTATTAATGCGCAGTGGTTGCTGCACATTTAATTTAGTACTTGTATAATCAAGTACTAAATAAATGCACAGCAACCAGAGTTATTGTGTAGTAGTGTCTGTGAACACCTTTTTAGCGGCCCTACTGCACAGTAGCCTTATCATACTGTGCAGTAGCATGTTATCACTGTTTGCGCTGTGATGCACTACTGTGCAGTGTCATTAGACTGCTGTGCAGTCAGCATCTCAAGTAGATGCACCCATTGAGTATATAAATTCATTTGAGTCATGCCCTCTCATTGTTTTCCAAATTCTAACAGAACTTTAAGAGTCAAGGTAAACAAAATCTTAGGATACAGGAAATATTCAGGATACTCCTCTCCTTACTCACTTAGCTACATTTAGCAACCTATTTGACATCATTTACTCTGACTGGAGGCAGCTTTTTCATGCAACATCATGCAAAAAAATAGCATCATGAAATGCCTAGAACAAGTTTTTGAAAAACTGACACTTAAGTAGACATGGCTCCCATTCTTCCCCAGATCCAGTACATTATGTCTGCATGTTATGTAATGCCTACCAGACATTGTTCAAGTTGAGCCTAGTCCTGAAATCTTAACTAATGTAACTCTTCTTAATGAAACCAAATCAATTGACTTGGGGCTTTGTGGCTGGATGGTTTCCATATGTAAACTCAGGTCTCTCTCATCTGATGGTCTGATGTTCCTTCAAACCTGCTGATACTTTTGAGGCAAACTGCAACACTCATTGATAATTTTGTATGAGACTCTTTGATCTTTGTAAAGCACAGATCAGATGGCAAGGACCTTGATTTACAAAGATGTCAGTATTTGATGTATTATTACCTAAAGATGACAATATCTTTCACATTCTTTTTTGAAGGTTGACAGAAATTTTGAACAAAAGTACTACACACAGTTTATGAGATGTTATTCAGAAGCAAAACACTGCTTTGTTCTTCATCAGCTGTTTCACATTTAACTACACAGAGAAGCACTTACAACATAATCATAATCTGTATTGCTTGGCATCAGTGAGTCCTGATAAAGTCATTTAACTACCTGTGAAAAATACATTTTGGAAGACTGCCTTTGTGCACAAATGTAAGTAAAAGGCAATTAGCCTCAGAGAGGGCACCATTTGGCTTCCAAGGGAGGTGGTGTTCTCTCCTACCTTGGGGTCTTTAAGAGGAGACTGGACAAGCACCTGGCTGGGGTCATATGACCCTAGCGCTCTTTCCTGCCCAGGGCCGAGGGGCAGACTTTATGATCTATTGAGGTCCATTGTAACCCTAACTACTATGAAACGATGATACGTTTGGGCAGAAGAGTTAAAGTCATGATTGCATACGTAGTTGCAGGTGGTTAAAATGATCTCAAGGGTCTTAAGGTGAGTGAGAGCATAAGTTTGCCTACTAAAAGAAAAACTCTGAGTTCATTCATCACCCAATAATGGCAGCATAGTGATTAACCTGAACTTAAAACATGTCCTGAGGAGAAATGACCAGCAGGGAATGGATAAGGCTGAAGGCCAAGTGAATGAATTTCCTGAATGAAATCTACATTGAAAAATTAGAGTACTAAGGAACTAAGCTAGTAGTATTTTTGCTGTTTAGTAACATTGCAGTACATTCTTAGATTGGTGAAGTCATAATAACTGAATAATTCAGAAAAATAAGCATAAAAAGGAGTCCATTTTAAACATGATACATATAGTAATTCTATAACTTCTGAAAATCTGAGTGGATTTTATAGTGTAATATATGTGAAATGATATATGCGTAAATGAGTTTCAAAATCAACAGAAAAAGGTTGTGTTTAAAGTACAGAAAATATTTTAATAATTTTGTACAAAGCTGATCTATTACACAAGTTGTTAGAAACCAATAAAACCTCTATTCCTATGTAACATATTGTACATGTATAAAATATGCATGTGCAACAAGAGTACCACATACACACATATATAAACCCTTCTATAGAATGTTCTCATTAGCTTTCCTTACTATGAAGTCTACATTTCACATGATACACATATAAGAGGCTACACAAAATAAATCAGTGTTGAACATTCCCACCTGCTAACAGCATTTTTATATGAAAGATGCATCTTCTCAGAAACAATACTCAGGTATGTAAAAGTTTATTCTACACTTGGACGGACGTTCAGGGTCATGAGTTCCTAAGTACAGCTCAATCATGCAAGAGTCTAAATCATGCAAATTATTTGGTCCTGGATTAGTTTCTCAGGGCATGACTAAAATATTCAAGAATATTTTACTAATATTTTTTGTACATGGCAAACTTTGCTTGTTTAAGTAGCCCCAAAATACAGTAATAAAGTGTCATGTAGATATTGGCAGAGCTGGAATCTCAGAAGCTGGGCATGGGCCACTTAAAAAAAATTGGCTAAACAAATATTTTAAGGTGTTCTGTTCAACAATACAATGAAGTCAGTGATTCAATCCTGAAATAAGCAATGAAGTAGCACCATAGACAAGATATGATTTAAATCAGGGCTGCTCAACTGGTGGCCCACAAGTCACATGCAGTACCCCAGCTCCTGCTCCTTGGCTCCACTCCTAGCTTTTCTCTATACCCCGAGTCCCTGGGCTCCCCCTCCCTCCTCAAGCTTCTTCTGCCTGCCCCCTATCCCTGCCCCTGGTCCTACCCTGTCCCTTGGGCTGGGGCAGGGTAACCTAGTTTGCAGGGCTGAGGGAGTCTGTAACCATAGGGCTCATGGAAACTTCCATGCTGGTGCAGTGTAGAGAGAGTCACCCACCACCCGGGGCTAGGGCGGACAGTGTATTGCATTGCATCCATGTAGCACAGAGCAAGGAGGGCTGTATGGTACATCTGCACAGCATGGGGGGATGGAGGGCTGCACAGCATGGGGGGATGTGCGTGGTTTGTCTGCACAGTGCATCCACATTGGGAAGGGGTGGAGGAAGTTTGTAGGTTTTGGGGCTTGCATGGCCTGTCAGCAGACTGTGTGGTGTGGCACAGGGTGAGATAGAATGATGCAGTGTGTGACCCACATGGTATTTCCCAAGGTTGTATCTAGTCTGCATAGTCCTGCAACCGTCAGCCACTCAGAAGTTGAAGAGTCCTGGTTTAGACTGCAAAAGCAATTATCTTTTAACAAGTCTGTAGTGTCTAATTTCTGTAAATGTCACCAATTTATCTTGAAAGTGAAGAAACTGTGGCTGAAGATTACTTTGTAACCAAACAGTTAATTCATGATGTTAACTTCATCTGGAAGCTCTTTTTCTTGCATACAGGGTTTGAGATCTGTAAATTTGGAGTACTAAACTCAGAACTGTTTCCAGTGGCAGCATTGTGACAGCTAAACAAAGCTAGAGAATGTAAGAGCATTTCTTTGGCTTTTGATGTTTCTATATTATGTTCCTGGGACAACTGAAAACTTAGCTGATTTAAGTTATTCATTATCAAACTAGAAGTCTGGAGGTTTGTTACAGAGCCACACCTAGTCAGGTTTTCTTCAAAAACCTGTTTATAGAGCTCTTCCATCTTTCTATCCATGTAACTGTTGAGCACAGAATTTGAAAGAGGTTGTTTGTGGAGTGTCATACTCTTTTCTGTACCTTCATCCCCATTCAAGAACTTTGCAGCAGGTTTTTCAAGAGGCTCCTTTGGAGGTGAATGACCTAAGAGAATATCTACTGACACTAAAACAGGGCCATCAGGGAGTATATCACATGTGTCATCCATAACACAACCTGAATCAACCATATAGTCCCCTACATGGTCTCCTGCAATATGTAGGTCAGGGTAGTTTTGATAAATGCTATGGCATGACCAGGATCTATACAAATCCAACTGTTTTTCATTATTGTGTTCCCTTTCTGGTATATGTAAACCTGTAAATATGGTTCCATTAACATGTGCATTATTATGTTCTTTTACAGGTAGCTTTTCCGTTGATTCACATGGAAGAACTTTACTGTGTTCCTTCTTGCTATCTTTTGCAATGATCTTATCCTGCTTCTTAGATTTTGTAGCAAGGTCTTCCGTTGCCAGTCTATCCACAAGATGATCTTTCCAGGTTTCCTTCTTCTCTTTTTTGTTGATGTCACATCTGTGGGGTTTGTTTTGTTTCTTTTCTCTGTATATAATTCCTGTTAGGATGCCTTCTGCCAACATTATGGCTGATGCTAGAGACCAACTAACTAGCACAGTACAGTATATTTCTGCAAAAACAAACATGACATGTAAGGTAATGTAAAATAAAGGAAATTATAAAAGTAAAATTGTAAAAGTAAAATATATGTTTCAAGGAGACTGGAATATTGTTTGTATATAAATAGCACTTCGATTGCTTTTTCACAAATCTATTTTTATTCCAAGGTAAATTAAAGCTATTTTGGCAACAAAAAGTCATTCTAAAGACAAAATAACCCCCAAAACTAAAAATTGGATCCTTACTTTTCCATATCAGCTTAGTCCTGGATATCACTTGTGAATGATGGCTAATTGTGATAATTCGTACACATGAATTCTGATACTTTAAGGACTAATTTATAATCATAGAATTATTTTCATTGGACTGGACCAAATTCTCAGCCAGCACAAATCAAGATAATTTCTTTGAAAGACATCAGTTCATACCAGTTGATAATCTGGCTCAGGGATGTCCAACTGGTGGCACATGAGGGGTTAACATGCTCCTGTCTCCCACATGGCTGCCATTGCCTTTTTTCACTCTGGCCATTGCCTTTTTCACTCACTCACACAGCAGCCAGGGTCTCAAGGCTCCCCCTCCCACCGTAAATACAGCACTACTCAATTCATCTCCCAAAAGAAGCAACCTTTCAACTATCAGCCAACACTATACAGCATGTACTGTACTGAACTGAACTTTTGTATTACTAAGGCTCCATAGTTTCACTGCATAAGCTATAGTTTATTCACTAGAACAGTGGAAGCCAATATTTTAGCAAGTGTACCACAAACTGGCCCTGCACCATCCAAGCGCCACTTCAATCCCTCCACCCTGTCCGATCTGCTGCTCTGCTTTCTGGTGCCAGCCCTGTGCTCCCTCCCTGCTTTCTGCTTCCTTCCCTGTGTTCCTTGCCCCACTTGCTGCTTTAATATCTGCTTCTTGCCTTATCTGCTACCATGCTGCCTATCTCCTTCCTGATCTGCTGTATGCCACACAGAGGGCTTCCCCATACCATTTATAGCACTCATGCTGCAGGTTGGCCACCTCTGCACTAATACATCATGAAATGTTGTCTCGAATAATGAAAAACTAGATGTTGTGTCTCAAAATCATGTATATATTAGCCACAACATGTTGTGATTCTTTGATATTGCCTTTTATTTGTATTAAGTCTTGATGTAGCTGTTGTCAAAATCAACAGCTAAATTCCAGAAGGTTTCAGGGAAGGATCAAACGTTTTGGGCTCAATCCGTTTTCCACTGAAATCAAACCAAGTTTTTCCACGAACCTCAGTGTGAGTTTATCTGACCTAAAAAGGCTGAGGGTTTTCCCATTAGACTCTAGTGGGAAAGAGGAATACAAGAAGGCTCCTTTTTATTTCAATATCTTTGCAATGTAGTCTCTGTGTATGGAATCTATTCTCTTTGCACAGCTCTGGGGCACACATTCCCTCACAGAAAGGAGGGAGAGGCAAGGAGTGAGGCAAACACATCGAAGAAGGTATAACAAACCCTTGGAAGTATACTGCCCAGCAGAGATGACCTTTCTCATGTGCAAGAGAGTCCAGATTAGAGTTCTATTTAAATGGCGGACACCTACTGTCTGATTTTGTTTTCCCTGATGCCAGATTAAATAGGGTTAATTCCACTTATGTCAGTGGATAGCTGTTACATGCAAAGTGAATGCTATATACAGCAGATGTCATACTGGAACTAAGTCTTAAAATAAATTCTACTATGATTTCACAAAAGGAAATCAAATTCTTATTTGCACAGGAATAGACTGGAAAAGTCTTTCTGCATCATTATGTCTAGTCCCCTGCTACATACTGTGGTGTAGACAACCCCATCCTATCCCATTCAAAATCTTATCAAGCTTCATCTTTTAAGTTACTAGGTTTCATATCCCCATTACTCCAGTTGGAGCATTGTTTCACAATTTTAGTCCTCTGATGGTTAAAAACATGTTTCTAATTTCAAGATGAAACCTCCCCAAGGCCAATTTTATCCTGTTCTGTGCTAAAATAGTCTTTTAAAGTAGCTCCTCTCCCTTTCTGGTGTCTCATATGGCATTAAAATCACTGTGTGTGAGGCTGGAAACTAAAGCAAGGATGATAATACACTATACAAAGTTAAAGGGTAGCATTTTCCAAACTGACTATATTACTTACAAGACCAAATGCCATTTTCAAAAGATGTGTAGGTTCTAACGAAGCTAAGTCTCAGCGATGCTCCATGGAATTTACACTACCACTTGCCTAATCTGGTTTTGAAAATTGGATACAAGATCCCAAGTCATTTACACACAGAGAAATGTATACCTCTTTCATAAATGTTCATAATGTTGGAGCAAGCTCTCAAAAATATAACCTTAACAAATATCTCCCATAAAGAAAGAAGACCTTTAAGTAAAGTAACATAAGTAGACTATGTATTCTAGAGCAAAACACAAACCAGTCTTACCTTTTTGAAAGAGATGTATAACTGCATAGCCTAAAATTCCATTACTGAGACTGCAGTAAATGCAGAATAAATTCTTGCTTGCTCTTTCCTCACTCTGCCCTGTGTGAGCAATAACAGAATCACATGTGATTTTAGTTCTTCTTTTTGTGTACCTTTGAAAACAGAAGTGGTCCAAGTGGGAAGCTATCTGGTTCCCCAATATAGAATGATGACAAATTCAAATATGGATGTTAAAAATACATCTAACACGTTGCTGATGACTGTGGTACAATGTTCATGATTACTATGACTGCTTTAATTCTACAAAATTAGCTAAAACTAAACAAGTTTACTAAATGATTGCAGAATCAAGTATATTTATGTTGGCCAACCTTGGCCATGCTGCTTAATAATGAAACTCAGTATAATATATTTTATAATGCAAAGACTCAATCAAGCATTCTGCTACTTATTTTCCACCCACAAAAATCTGTCGTTATTAAGTTAGATGTCAGACTAATTTACAGCAGCACATGACAATGTTAAGGGTCTTATGCATTGTTTCCTTTAGATGGGAGAAAATGATACTGGAGTCTAGCTTTTCATGGATGAGATCCTGTTTATTGACAAAGAATGAATAGTAAGTCCTATTTCTTTGATATTGGGGCTCAAACAGCAGGCGACTGTCCCTGTACTCACAGTTATCAGTTCCATTCCACGCAGCAGTTTGACAAAAGCTATATTTTATCTAATTATTTTAGTAAAATAAGTGGACTTGGTATTTTGGAACAAAATATAATCTGAGAAAAATCAACGAAACCAGACTTACTAGGCTCTGCTATCCTGCTGTTTTCTTCCTGCCACGTTACCAGAGATTCTGTGCCTGTCTTGTGCTTCCCTGACTTCTTCTCTGTCTCTTTCTCTTACACATAGGTACTCATTAAGAACCCTAACCCTGCATTTGTATGTATGAGAAACATATTCATATTAAAAACAGACCCAGAGAAAACATCTTGGGACATATGACCCAAGTACTGCCCATGCTTGGGTGAAGTCTAGATCATAGGCAATGTTTTTCTTTATGTTCCAACTATCCTTGAACAAAAAAGCATATAAAGGCTTTAAGCATTAGGTGGGAAAGAAGGTGGACCTTCTCCTCAACAGCTTTAACAAGGGATGCAGCCACGCACTTCCAGGCAAAACCAGGTGTGAAAATGCACTGGTCTGTAGGTGCCAAGGATGCATATAAATAGAATGTCAATGTACAAAATGTAATGCTTAGTCCAGAACAACCTTAACATTTCCATTAGATTTTGACTAGGCAGTGTTCATTCTGACTATTCAGCAGAAGGCTGTCTCAGCTGCTGGCAGCTAGTTGCTGGTAGCAAGTTCCTAAAGTTTTGAGTCGTAATCTGGGCAATCTGACTCCTTCAGATGTGAAAAAAATCAAGCAATACATGACAAAAGTCTATCCAGACCACGAAGGTTAAGCCACCTGAGGCTAAGGTGATCTTTATAAAAAAATCTATTACAAGCTTACTAATTACAAGTAATCTTTTCTAGATTTCTTTTCTTGCAAAAAGATAATCCTATGTGTCTGCAATATCAAGATTATTTATCTTTGTAAGAAAAAAATCTTGAAAAGACTTCATTTCACTTTTGGTTTTCTCTATCCTGTAAGTTGGGAGAGAAGCTGTATTTATAGACCTCTTGGGTTAACTGTGGTCAGTTCTGCTGAGGCAGAATTTTATATTGGCGTTTAAATATGCCAACCACTTCTGCACCTGCAAATAGTAGCAAAAAAAATTATAACATTTAGACATCCATCTACACAATCTGTGCTATGATCAGATGCTTACCTGTCTATATGCTGCCACTTCTGTGAGCAAACTTGAAGAAGTTTGAAGATTATTTAAACATTTGTCTCAGACATGTAGGGAAACTTTTCAATGAACTAATGCTAATTTATATCAGTTAAGGATCAGGTTCCAAATGATATATAATCTCCTACCATATAATGAAAAATATGATATATCAACTTTTCCCCTTCATTATTGCTTGTCTCACTCAAAAGTGGACCTACCATTCCTTTTTGCCTATTATTTTCTACCTTCGGTCAACACCTTTTTGGTTTTGTCTTGTTTTGTAAATGATAAATTCTTTTTAAGAAAACTAACAAGACTTCTATGATGATAATTCCTAATGTAGGCACATGGGATTGTAATGAAAAGTAGGAGACCTAAACCATTTTCAGAGTTTCCCCAGACTTGCTGATCACATTGATATACTGCTTCAGGGACTGTTTTTCAAAGATGCTGAGTTCCTGTGCCTCCCATTCACTTAATTTCAAAATGAAGTTGTTCAGCTCTCTTGAAAATCATTCCTTGCAACTTATCTTTGTTCATATGTACAGGATAGAAAGATGTTAGACAGGTCAAAAGAACAATCAAATAATAATAGAATGTGCACTGAGTCAGAAAGTGAGAACATTTAAAATACATTAAGTATAACATATTATTAAAAAAGTTAATATTAAAAACTTCCATTTTTTTTCACTGCTGACTTCCTTAGAATATAAAGCTGCATTAAACCCTCATTATTAAATTTGTGCCCTATCTCCTGAGCAATAAAACTAAGAGCACAGTTAAGTCTGTATATTTGTCTGAAACTTTAACTCATCTGCTGTCACTACAGAACTTATATATATTACATATGTTTTCTCGATGTCCCATAATGACTTTTTATAAACTGATCTCTTAAAATATGGGTTCTTCTAAAGATATAAAGACCAGATTTTTGAAGTTATGTAGAGCCTAAACAGGTTCAATGATTTTAAAAACATTGCTAAACATGTTTCTACATTGTTAGGTACCTAGATACCTTTGGAAATATGGCCCTTTGATCCTTCCAATCTATTTATAAACACTTTAGGGAAAAATCTGAGATTATGCTAGGTGTTTATACAGTTGTTAGCACTGTGATTTAAGCCTGGGCTCCTGAATGATACTTTAATACAACTAAGTTAATTTCTCATGTAGAACTGATTTCTGACACTCCTACTGCATGAGTAACTGGTACCCTTACTCCATAAGTAATTCCACTAGGGCTTCTTGCTGAGTACAGTGTTAATTGAATGTAATCAAACATAGTAGATTTTGGTCTACTGTCAAAACTCCTGGTGATTTCAATGGGATATTAGCTTCTGAGAAACCTGTAGGACCTGTAGGACTGTGCTGTAATGTTATACATAGACAAGGCAGTGTTGTTTTCTACCACTTTATATTGTCTAGGCATGTAATTTTTTCAGTAGGTCGAAAGAACAGTATAAACAATAGAGGTTTGTTTGTAATTGCTTGTTATGCTATTTCAGGAGAAAAGATTGTAATTTGCTGCATGAAACTGAACATCCAAACAGTAAACTAATCATTTCACATTTCTTTTCACTTAGAAATGAACATACCATTCTGGGAAAGAGGGGCTCCTTTTCCTAGTAACTGGGTTATTGGACATATAAAGCTAATCCACAGATTCAGCCAAGTCACCTGTCATTGAACGGAAATGCATGTTAGATGTTTGAAAATATAAGAACAACAATTTATTTGCTATAGCCAGGTTAGCAAACTCTCTAAAACTGAAGCTTAATGAATTCATGAATAGGTTGATGCCTATACTCACAATTCTAAAAAATCAGCTCCTCAGATCATTTTTCAATTGATACAGGAAAATGTAGTATTGGGGGGAAATGGTATACTAGAAAAGATCTATGCTGCATTACATTTAAAATGTTGTTTTTCAAAGTTACATATATGATTTTTTAAGTTGTTGAAACAAGTTCATATGGTAAAATTTGTTCATCAGGTAAATGCAAACAAAGTTAATAACGAGACTATTATTCCTACCAAACACAGTATAGAACAATGTATACAGTGTATAACACGTGAACCGCAGAAGACAAATGTAGTTTTGGTTTTCAAACCAGTCAGTCAGTGACTGACAGGTCATGTGAATTGCTAAGTGGGAGGGCAATCTGTTAAAACATAAAAATCATTCAAGTACTGATTCTTCCTAGTCAAGTAAACACACACATAGCAAGAGGAGTTTTCTGTTAATTTCTGTATAACGTTGCCTTCTTTTTGATGAAATGGTCAGAATCTGAATCTCTTACAAGCACTGATTAAAACCCTTTAATAGATAGCAATTAAACAAGAAGATTCAACTGATGTACGCAAAATGGACAATTGAAATATAAAGATGACATATCATAGAGAATAACTACTAACAATTATTACAACACATCCTCTAACAGGCTGTAAACTGTAAAGTACTGTTAATGAGATGACTTAACTATGAACAAAGGTCTGATCTAAATTTGATACCGTCCCCCTATTTAAGCAGTCTAATCTCTTATTAGACACTAGCCTTTATGTCACCTGATTGTATGCCCTCTTTGGAGTGGCTATGTCTTTTGTGTATATGATAAAAGTAATTAGCACACTTGGACCTACTATAAAATAATAAAAACTACCATGTAAGTAGCATATTTATGTGGAAACACTGATTCAGATGAAATCATAAATACCTAACAAGAGCCTTACAAAAAAAATGCATTCCATTTTCCCTTTGAGCAAAGTGAAGTAGGTTATTAGACTGTGCTAAGTGAATATTGAACACAAATATGATAAAGCATTCAAATACTAAAATTAAGGTAACTGAGGCTCCAAAAATCACCACATTCAAGTTATATGGTGCTATATGTAAAGAGGGATTTGCAGACACCTAAAATGGGACTGAGGAAGAATTTAGATGCCAAAGTGCAAAATTGTAATCCTGAAAACCATTGCTCAATTGCCACCTAACCTCAGACTTTACAGCACTTCAACTTCTGAACCTGAAGGTCAATCTCGAAACTTCTTAGCAGTTCAATACTTGCATCTACAGCCACGTTCCCTCCTGCTAGCTGGAGCTCTCTCGCTTGCTCTCTTTCTCTGTTCCAAAAAACATTCAATTCTTTTCTGCACAGTGGAACAACTTCACAAAGAGGGGCAAAAAGTGCCTCTGTTCCCTGGGACTGCCTGTAGCCTGGTGCTAAGGGCACTCTCCATGTTGATGAAAATGGTCCTCTGTGGCCAAGGAGGAAACTAATACCAGATTTGCCACATCTTGGGTACATTAACCACCAAGGGAGTGGGGCATGACCTCTTCCTAGTCTCCCTACCTTATGTTTTAAACAGAGAAAAAGAATGATCCTCGCTGCCTTTGTGAAAGGAAGGTTGTAGGCACTTACCTTCAGAAGGGAGGATTAGGCTGTGGATCCTAGACAGGCAGAAGGACAATCCAGCAGCCTCAGTAAAACACCTAAATTCCCAAAAGAGACTGAATTTAAGGCACACCTGATTCCTAAATACATCCCATAGCTTATTCTAGATGGCTTCTGACTAAGCCTTAGGGCCGTGTTGCAAGTAACACACTGGTGACACGGAGGGGGTGCATGCGGGTGCACATGCACCCCCTGAGATTGGCCATGCACCCCGTGGAAGGGCCAGCTGCAAAACCAGAAGTGCACTTCCGGTTTCACTGCTGGTTTGGCAATTGGCCACTGCAGGACCCATGCCCCCCCAAGACTTGGGAGGCACTAGCTGCCCATGAAGTGACACTTACCATGTGCTAAATACACTTAAAATGTTAACAACTGTGCATTGAAGCAGTAAAATATGTGCTAAGTGAGCTTTTATCATATCAGTATTACAAGTTTTTGCATGAGGAATATCCCTAGATTGCAGTAAGTAACATGTGTTCAGCTCTTATTGAACTGCTCCATAAAGATAATATGAGCAATTTGCAGTCCTCACCCAGGAGCTGACATCAGCCAGGGACCCCACTGTTGTACCAAGTCTTCAGGTGGGATGAGGAAAGCCACAAATGTCAAGAGGAAGGATCCTAGATCTTTCATTTGCCAGAGCGCTTTCTCAGAGCGCTAGAAGTTCTGAAGCACCTGCCTCCCCGCATACGTTCATTCTTTACTCTGAGAACAAGATGTTTAAAAGGCAGGTGCTAGTGCATTCAATTTTGCAGTGCTAGATCCCTTTCTGGATTTTGCCCATACTGACAGAAACCTATTTCATAGGTCCTTAACCTGGAAAAGTTGTTTGCATGAAAATAGACTGTAACTGAGCAGAGCTAAGGTCAGGATACCTCAAATCAAGCAGGCAGAGCAGAATTCAAGTACTCTTGTATTTGCCCATTACTACTTGCTGCTAGATTTGAGGAAGAAGCAGATATAAGTTTTGTTTATGTGACTCTGCTTTGTCTGTAACCCAATAAACAACATGATCCTTTAGTGAGTGTTTGATCTGTTCCTTTCCAATTTCTAAGTTCTCCAGAAGGCCTGTCTGGCATCTGGCTGCAGGCCAGTTTGATGACACCGCTCTGTGCTCCTGGAACCTGAAGCACAATCCCTTCAAGGGCTGCTGTTTCGACTATACACCTCTGTATCCCTCCCCATTACCTTATGAAGTTTTGCTTTAAAAGCATAGCATTTTTTACTACCACAAGAATAGTAATAATATGAAATAAAAGCAGTTTAATACAAATAAACCCCTCTCTGTTTGGGTGCAGTATAAGCACATGACTACAGGATACCCCTGTTTTTTTTTAATGATTTTCAATAATTTTGTGATACAGAATCATGTTTCATGTGCGCCACCTTCTGGCTATGATGCTTCAATCTCTACAACCATTCATTACAGTTTAGGATCTGGTTGCAGCGTGTATTTGTTCCAATTATTTCTACATTTTAGCAAATCAGAAATGTATAGAAAAAAATAATTTGGATTTAAACTTTTTGCATTTGAAGAGTACTCTGCCATTTGGTATCCCAGAATGTTTTTATAACTGTTGGCAACTCAAACTTCCTGATGCTCCTGCAAGATTCACTCAGGGAATTGATGGGCAGGATCCCTTGGGAGGCCAGGCTAAGGAGAGCTGGCTGTACTTGAAAGAAACCTTACTGAGGGTGCAGGAAGAAAAAAATCCTGCTGCGCAAAGTATGGCAGACTTGGCTTAGCAGGGAAATTTTCAGTGAGCTAAAACACAAAAGGAAGCTTACAAGAAGTGGAAACTTGGAAAAATGACTAGGGGGGAGAATAAGGGCATTGCTTGGGCATGCAGGGATCAATCAGGAAGGCCAAAGCGCAGTTGGAGTTGCAATTAGCAAGGGACGTGAAGAGTAACAAGAAAGGTTTCTACAAGTATGTCAGTGACAAGAGGAAGATCAGGAAAAGTGTGAATGGGGGAGGCAACCTAGTGACAGGTGATGAGGAAAAGGCTGAAGTACTCAATGACTTTTTCACCTCAGTCTTCACAGGCAAGGTCAGCTCCCAGACTACGGCATCTGGCAGCACAGTTTGGGGAGGAGCTGAGGAGCTGACAGTGGCAAAAGAACAGGTTAGAGATTCAATAAGGAAAAGTGCAAGGTCCTGCACTTAGGATGGGACAATCCCATGCACCGGTACAGGCTGGGGACAAACTGGCTAAGCAGCAGCTCTGCAGGAAAGGACCTGAGGGTTACAATGGACAATACGCTGAATATGAGCCAACAGCGTGTATTTGTTGTCAAGGTTAATAGCATATTGGGCTGCATCTGTAGGAGCATTGTCAGTAGATCAAGGGAAGTGATTCTTCCCCTCTGTTTGGCAATGGTGAGGCCACATCTGGATTACTGTGTCCAGCCCCCACTACAGAAAGGATGTAGATAAATTTGAGAGAAGCCAGTGGAGGGCAACAAAAAGTGTTAGGGGGCTGGGGGACAGGACATCTGAGGGGAGGCTGAGGGAGCTAGGTTTATTTAGTTTGGAGAAAAGATGACTGAGGGGGGATTTAATAACAGCCTTCAACTACCAAAACAGTGGTTTCAAAGAGAATGGAGCTAGACCAGGGTTGGGCAAAATATGGCCTGTGGGCCGGATATAGCCCACCTACTGATTAGATCTGGCACGCAGGGAGATGCCCTCCAGTTGATTCAATCCAGCCTACAGCTGCCCCCACGATGCTCTGCACAAGGCCGAGCCCAGCCCGGGGCAGCCCATGCCATGCTCCAGTTTGCACCCACAGGCCTGACTAGCACACACAGCTTCCAGTTGGATTGCTCCCATTGCAACCATGACCCTACCCCATGATCCTGGCCTTGGTCACCTGTCTCAGTCCCAAACACCATTCCCCACCTACCCACAGCCCCATCCCACATAGGTGACTTGTTCTGGTGACTTGTTGCAGAGGGAGGGGAGGGGTGCTGTTCCAGCCCATGACAACTCATCCAAAATCCCCTGATACTTGTGGATCCCTCAGCTAGACTCTTCTCAGCATTGGCAGATGGCAGAACAAGGAGCAATGGTCTCAAGTTGCAGCAAGGGAAGTTTAGGTGAAATATTAGGATGAACTTTCTTACTAGGAGGGTAGTAAACACTGGAACAGGCTACCCAGAGAGGTTGTGGACTCTCCA
>NW_017728916.1:24256628-24294373 GCF_001723895.1 Crocodylus porosus
GAACACCATGTGTCCCCAGAGGCTAGGGGGCCCCAGTGAGCTCCTGCAGGCAGCGGCAGCGATGCTGTTGGTGGTAGGAGCATGGCAGCGCCAACAGGTGAGCTCCTGCAGGCAGCTGCAGTGCTGTCAGTGGTGGAGCGCTGACCGGCAGTCAAGGACCACCTGCCAATGACCACCTGCAGACGCCACCAGCAATTATGGTCCCCCTTCAGATGTCACTGGCCGTGTTGATGGTGGGGGAGGGTGCCTTTTTGCAGGTGATGCACCATCATGCGCAGCAAGTGCGGGTGCACAGTGCACCCGCATGCACCCCCTACACATCACCAGTGCTTGAAGGGAAGATGGAGGTGGGCTCTTCTCTGTGGCTGTAGGGGGCAGAACTAGGAGTAAGGGGCTGAAGCTACAACAGGGGCAAGGCAGGCTGGAGATCAGGGGACACTTTGGGGCTCTGAGGGTGGGCAGGCTGCCTGGCAGCCGTGGACCCTCCACCCCTGGCAGCTTTCAGGAGCGGGCTGCGGGGCTCAGTCAGGCAGCGCTGGTCCTGGTCCTGGTCCTGGTCCTGCCCTAGCACGGCCCGGGCTGTATGAGGAGGCCCAGGAGCGGGGGGGCAGCAGCCCGCCCAGCCCTGACCTCGCCTGCGGCTCCACAAATAGCAGCCCCTAGTCAAGGCGCAGGGAGGCCGGGCTGGGTTTCCAGGCGGGGGGGCGGGGCTGGCACTGATTGACAGCCCTCCCCGTCCAATCCGCTTCCCCCGCCAGGTTACAGTTGGTCGCCGTAGCAACCGCCAGGGGAGCTGCGCGCGCGCCATGGGCACCATCCGGGTCTATTACACCAGCGTCAGCGGCTCCCGGGAGGTGAGCGGGGCGCCCCCGTCGCCAGCCTGTCACGCGCTGTGCCACGGACCCGGCCCCGCCCCGCCCCCCGCGCTGGTTCCGCTAAAGGCTGCGTAGGGCCGGGAGTGGGGGCGAGAGGTGGCGGGGGCGCGCACGCGCAGTGGGTCCCGCGGACCCGGCTCACGGGCCCCCCCGCAGGTGAAGCAGCGCCAGGCCGAGGTGCTGCGCATCCTGGACGGGAACAGGCTGAAGTACGAGCTCATCGACGTGTCGGTCAGCGAGCGCCTGCTCCAGGAGATGCGTGACAAGGCGGGAGACCCCGACGCCGTCCCGCCGCAGATCTGCAACGGCGAGGACTACTGCGGAGTAAGACGCCGGGGCCGCCTGGGCTCTGCTCCTGGGCGCACCCCATGGGCTGAACACAGGAGAGAAACGCCTCTGCTTGTTCACATCCAGGATGAAATGTTGCAGATATAATAGCTGAATCTAAACACATACATGGTACAACCTCTCAAGGTCCCAGAAGAAACTCAAGTACACTGTTGACCATCTCTAATCCCACTTTTGCTTTCATTAGCTAGGAAACCCGAGATCAGGTGGAGTTTTATTTCTCTTGCTCAAACACACTTCCATGCTCAGCCCTCCATTAAACCCTTTTTGACTTGAGCATCCTCTGACATCCCAACTCTGAAGGCAAGATTGTCACCCTTTTTTGGAAACCACCTAAGGCTTCTTATGAAAATTCCAGTCATCCGTTTGTTACCAGTAAGCTATATGACAAGGTATGATCAGGCATACAGATTGTAGCCTTTTTTAGGGATACCATTTTATTTTCATAATTGGGATGTCAGAGAATGAATGTACTTTGCACAAGGCCAAAAATGGTTCAGCAGATGGCTGTAGCTGCAAGTGTTTTGGGTGGGAACATATAGGGCAAAATAAATTCTGGGTCTACCCAATCTCAGGTTTCATAGCTAATAAAAACAAAATTGGGATTTGAGATGGCTAATCTTGTATTTACATTTCTGTCCTTGACCATGACATGTTATTACACACAAATGTGCAATTATACATCATATACATCCATCTTGGACATGAACAAGCTAAAACATAGATGAGGCATATATTTTATCTCTGGATCGTCTCCTGTAGTTAGTTTATATTGTGCATGCCTCCTCTGCCTACTGGGGCTAACTGTTTCACCAAGAGCTGCCACTGCAGGCATGATTCTATGCATCGCAAACTTCTGTGAGCTGAAGCTCACTCCATTAGAGGTCATGAAGTGTGCTTTGGGGTATGGAAACTTATGACACCCCTGCTCTGTACTTTAGTTCTTACAGTGGATGGTTGCAGCTCTGGTTCCAGTCTGTTTACCTTTCCACTCATGAAACTATTTAGCAATGGGGACTATTCTGCTGTCATTTAGATGTGCAAAACTCCCAGCCTGTTCACTGGCACTGTACAACTGACTTGTTTGGTCTGAAGTGCTTAGTAACTGATGGTCTTGAGATACTAAACCAAACAAAACACAGTTTTTCATACACTCACACAGTGCAGGTGAAATTCAGGGTCCACCAAATCTCAGGTTTCATAGATAGTGAAGCCATAATTGGGATTTGAGATTGCTAATAATGTATTTATATATATATATTTTTTTAGGACTTTGAGATGTTATATGAAGCAACTGAAAATGAAGAAGTTTCTAAGTTCTTAAAGATGACATCAATAGACAAGACTGTTAGAGAGGAAATTGCTATCTGACAGCTGGTTCTGGAACCGAGTTGCTTCAGATGCCAAATTTACTAATATATTTATTCCTTTCTGGTTTCATTAATTATTCAGGGTAAATCCAATGATTTTTTTTAATTTAATTTTTAGTATTACAGTATAGCTGGTGCAAGTCCTTTATGATAGAGTAGACACAAGAAAGCTAGAGGCCTTTAGCACATTGTACATCTTTCATTCCGAAAGTCAGTTTACAATGTTTTCCATATTTTTCAAAAAACCTCTCAAATAAAATAATTCCTACTTGTCATCTTTAGATCTTTGTTAATCTTTTAATCTTAACAACACTAGGCCACCAAGAATGATCAGCGTACTGTCTAAACAGCTTTATTTCCCAAGACGCTTACTTAAAAGCAAGTAATTAGTATTTTAAGTACCCATTAATTTTTAAGAAGTGGATTTTTCTTGAGATAGAACTTTCCTAGCCATCCATAGGCTTTATACAGAAATCCTCCCCTGCCCCCAACAGAATTATCGTAACAGGTGCATTACTGTCCTAGGAGCTACTTTTCTTGGAAACTTACTGTTCTCAATGGGGTACATAGAGCTCCATATTTTAATAAATGTTCGAGGCAGGCTTTTTGGGGGAGGACCAGATCCTCCATTTACAAGTCACTTTTACGTGAATGAACTCAGCTCCTAAAAATATGAATTTTAAACATCAGCATAGGGTTTCCTTAAATTGTTGCCACACGTATGTATTCCCTCTTTAAGTTAGGGATGGCAAATCACATAACGCCTCAGCTAAGTGAGAAAAATAGCCCATAGTGAAATTAAGCACATTATTAAGAAAAGCCGTAAGGGATAGAAGAAAAAAAAAATCAAATACATTTTTTCAATGACTTTTTGAGAAGTAACATTATAAAGTGATAGGGGTCCCTATATGGGACAGTACTACATTCATTGCAGATACTGTCACTCCTTGAAAAAGTGCAATGATCCTTTCCCCCAGCACAGGACCAACACTGGTGACCACTGCAGGCACCCGGAAGAAGCTTGGAGATAGTAATATTACCCTCACGCTAGCCTTACAGAATCTTCTCTCTGAGGGCAAGTATTTTAAAGTTTATTATTTGAGTAGAATACACGAGCACAAGGGACAGGTTTCTTCTCATGTCTGCCTTTACACCTACAACACAGAACTGGTGGACCCTGAAGTTCAATAGTCTTGGTACTGAATCTTTGCAGACAGCTTTTCCAGCAAGTGTCTTATCTCGATGTTAAGACTTTTACACAATAAAATACAACCCCCTTCCCTGCCCATAACACCCTGCCCCCAGCTTCTCCCCAGTTTATTGGAAAGCAATTTGTATTCCTCAGGTTAAATTATATTGAAGATAAGGTAAGGCTACAGTTTTCAGAAGTTATCAAGAAAAGTTAAACTGCATTGCCCCATAGACTTTAATACATATTGCTAACTCATAATAAAACTATAAACTAGTTTTCTTTCCTAAGTTAATTGAGAACACGCCTTCTTAACTCAAGTCTTGGCCATACACAAAAGTCCTTAGCATATGGTTGATTTTACTTCTGGTTGCCCAAATTGGGAGCTGCAAACATGACCCCAAGCTTCTCTAACCCTTAATTTCTAGCAAGAACTCTATACTAAACATGTAGTGAATTTGCAACACACCTAATGTTTACTGTATGTTATACTTCAATATTATGGTCCATTTCCAAGTACATTACTCAAGAATGCATGAATATTTAATGAGACTAAGATGCTTCAAGTAACAAAAAGTAAAAGTTTAAAAATATGAAAAGAAAAATAAGTAACATTCCTTGTGTATCAGTAGAAAAAGTTTATTATTACAGTGTGCACCACTGTAACCTGCAACAGCAAGTAAACATTAAATGCAAGCATGCAATTATTACAGATTTTTGGAATTTGTTTATTTAAGAGCTTTGCATTACTGAATAACAATATTCTTTGCCTTTAAGACTACTTTTTAAAACAGTCAATAAAACATTAAAATGATTCTGTATTACACATGTGAAACATATTAGGAAAAGGCAAACATGTTTTCTTGTCAGGACAAACTCCATTAAAAGTTACTTTCCCCATAACGGACCTTATGGACCACTTTAGAAAAAACACCAAATCATAGCAAAAGCAAGAGTGGAAGATAAAAAAATGCTAATTGAACAAAAATTTAAAAGACATGATAACTGTTCCCAGTTGTGCTTTATCCCATTTAGACATAAGGAAAAAATCATCCTATAACCAGGCAAGTAAATATTCCCTCTTCTCATTCATGAACCATTCATTAATAAGGTTAACAAAACATAGCTTTATTTCAGAGCACTTAAATGTAATCTGAAATTCTGGTGAGTCCCAATACAGTCCAACTTAGGACTGGGAATTCACCTCCGTGCTCTTTATTCTTCAAGTAGAAAGGTTGCTAGCTGGTGTAATAACTCAGTTTGGAAAGCTTGTAGATCTTCTAAGGACTATCATCTGTTATACCAGATCATGAGACACAAATATAGTTAATTAGGACCCAATCCTGCAACCTCACTTTTGTAGCAGTGCTTTATAAGCAAGGGTTATTCTTCATAGATTTTCAGATTTCATAGACATTTGGGGCTGGAAGAGACCTCATGAGATCATTGGGTCTAGTCCTCCTGCCATAAGCGGGAAGTCAGCTGGGATCAAGTGACCCCAGCAAGAAGTAAATCCAGCTGTTTTTTGAAGGAGTCCAGAGTAGGTGCTTGCACCACCTAAATCGGCCTTCCTGGAGTTTATGGCCATTAAACCTTGTTATCCCTTATTAGCTTTAAAAAAGGCCCAATAAGGGATAACAAATAAAGATGGCAAGACCAGGCCCTTAATGTATTGTTTCCAGGTCCTACCGTGGACATTTTATTTTAAAACATCTTATATAAAATATAAAACTTCCAGCAGATTAATGTTAGTAATTTCTGTTCCAACAACTTAGCATCACTGTAGCAATCCCTACCTTACAAAAATGAACTTTATTTTAACTGAATGCGTGGCAAAACATATCCCCCACTTGCAGCCAGTATTAAAGACACTGCTCTGCTGTGGACAGGGTCAATCAAATGCATTACCCATACTGGCAAAGTAGGTGAGGTTGTCCTAAGCAGACTTTATAATAAGAGGTGCTGAAGCTGATTTTTTTTTTTTTTTTTTTTTTTAAATCAACACCAGCTAGACATTTGGGTTTGAGTAGGAAGTAGGGATATGGGTGAGGAAGCAGAGTCAATCCCCATTTTCCTCATAGTTATATCCCGAGACAAATATATTTTAATTTCAACAGAAAAGGGATTTTGCAAAGCAGTTTGAACAGACAAAAATGCTTGTGCCATGTTTTGTGGATGTTACAGATATTACAATTAAAAAAAACAAAAAAAAAAAAACACCACCAACAAAAACCACACAGCCTTTTTTGGTCGAAAGACTCCACATCTGTTTTGCAAGACAGAAGGAATAGATTTTTCCCCTCTACCCCCAACTACTGAAAATAGCCAACCAAAGAGTCAAACTAACATCATGGAAAAGCATTCTGAAACAATTTTTTGGAATGATATACCAGTGGTTAGTAAGCAGCAGTTTGAGGTCTCATTGCCTTGCCTTTACATAGGACAAAAAGAGGGGAAAAGAAAAAAAATGAAGTCTTCTTACACTGCAGTACCCAGGTTTAATCTAAAATCATTATATGAACCACAAAATGTCTGAACAGAGAACACAGTATATATTTACTTCCTGATGCATGCAAGAAATTTGAATACATTAATTCAAGTTTTAAGTATTCCTCACAACAAGAACAGACCCGCTTAGAAGGTTTTTCAGTTTGCGTTCATGCCTTGTCCCCCTGACACATGATATAATTCAGTCCCTGTCTTAGCACTGTTTCCTTAGGAATGCCAGTACAGTTTGAGTGTTACCATATGGCAGAGCTGGGGGACAGAAAGGGGGAACTGCTGTAACGTTCTTAAACTTAGCCACTTCCTTGAAGATCAGAAATAGGGATGACCTTGTTTCAAACGTGTTCCATCAGCTCAGTGATGCAATTTGGCAGTCAGTCAATTACAACTTCTTTAAGATAAATGCACGCAATTCAGAGAAGTCACACCATACTTTCCTTGCACAGGATAAGGGCAAGGCAGCAGTATAGTGACTTGTGTCGAATTCTGCTTTCTTCACAAAACTCCCTGCAATATTCGGTTCCTCAAAACCAGTCTACTGGGCTTAGGCACAGAGAAGAGACTGCCAATAACAAAAGACTGTCTTAGTTTAGAAAGACTATAAGTCATGCTTGATTATTAAAAGGCAAACACTAGATTTAAAATACATATGTGTGTGTACAATATATATATGCCAGATCATTTGTCATATCTCCCGCTAAAAAGAAAGCACAATATGATCGATATTAATCCTCATCATTAGGCAACTATTTTTGTATATGTTGTTGCAACACAAAAGCTAGGACAAAAGCATTTGTAAGCATGAGCTACAAAATGTGTATTCCTAGGCTCCCAAATTAGAAGAAACAGAACATGAACTAAACGCTATTTTTACTTGCTAGGTCACTAACTCCATTTCAGGCTTGATCTTGCCACAGTGAAATTCATGAAAATACTGCCATGGAGTTCTGTGGGAGAACTATTCTCTCAAAAGTGAAATGAACAGCATTTCTCTTTCAGTGTTTTAAGTATTGATGAAATCACTATTTGTAGCGGGGTAACAGAGTACTAAGCAAATGTGTTGGCAACAAGAAAACAGTTACTCTGTTTTAGACTATAATTTGAAAGTTAAATCTTTGCTCTTATCTTGTTATGAATTTTGGATCTTAAAAGTATACACTCTCCAGAAACGCTGCATTTTACTGCATCATTTTAAGTAACTGGATGACAGTGAGATGGTTCAAATTATCATCTGCATATAATTCTACAAGGTTTTGTTGATCTATGCCACCTGTTTCTGTATTTTTATTAAGCGCGCGTGAGGGAGAGGGAGAGGGAGAGGGAGAGGGAGAGGGAGAGATGCTGTTAGGGAAAGTACAGACATCCAGACTCCGGCGACAAACTGTCCTGAAAGCAATTTAGACCTGGTTGTTCCCAGGTTATTTTTCTCCCAGATCAGCCATTTTTGCTCCAAGAGAAAAAGCCCAAATGTCCTCACACTGACATTTAGTTTCTACTGGGAGAACTGTAATCCTTCTGAGACTAAGTATAGACATTAAAAAAGCCCACAAGCAGAATCAATTCAATCTACGTGGGTTTCTCTAAAATGTGTAGGTTGGATTGGGAGTGAACAAAACTCGCATCTACCCTTCAAATGGGGAAAGCAGGTATTTGCCTGCATTGGCCAAGGCCAGAAGGTAGGGGGTGCTCCCACATACCTCCCAGCCTGCTGGACATTGCCAAGGGCAGCCAACCATAGCTGAACAGGGGCCATCTCTGATTGGCTGCCCAGCACATGCCCCCAACACCTTGCTGTCAGCCTCAGGGAAGAGAGAGCCAGCACAGAATCCAGGCAGCAGGGGGAAAGAGAGAGAAAGCAGAGGTTCCTGCAGCATGGCCCCACTCCGCCCCCACCAACACCCAGCCAGAACAGCTGCAGGAAACTGCATGGACAGGGCTTTCTCCCATTGCTGTCCTTGCCTGGCTGGTCTGACCAGCTGGCTAGGATGCATAGCCCCTTCCCCACAAAAGTTGATGCCTCTGAGTGGTGCGAGGGAACTGAATCCTTCCCCTGCTCCCCTTCCTTATCCCCCCAACTCCACAGCCTTCACTCTCCTGCCCCCCTTCCCCCCCAGCTGACAAGTGCAGGCAGGACATAGGACTGGGGGGGTAGTGACTTTGCTGCCTCAGCTCCGTGACAGCCTGGGGGCAGGGCTGGCCCAGCTCAGCCAGAGCAGATGAGTGCAAGCAGAGGCTGCCTGCCAGCTCATCCTGCAAGGGAGGGGGGTGAGGTTTAGCAGGCCACAAGGCATCCTGGGATGCCACGGGAATTCAACCTGAGTCAGGAGGGGATCTAGGACAGAAGTTAAACCAGGTTCCACCATTTTTAAACCAGTCTACATGCACTAAGCTTCTGTCCTGGTACAGATTTAGACCCTTTTCCAATCACTTATACCAGTTTGTAATTTGTGTACCTAGCCTGAATGTCTCTACTTGGGCTATGCTAGGTAATTTATCTAGCATAGCCTTAGAATACTTTTCCAACCAATGTAAGGTCTGTGGTACCACTTTCAACTACTATTGATGCATTTGGAAAGTATAAGTGCAGACAGGTGGATGTGAAGTTTACGTTCTTAAATAGGGTTTTGTGATTCTGCAGAGTATGACCACAAAAATACTGGGTATGTGAATGTCTCTTGGCTGATTATCTGAGGTATGCCAGAGGCATGGAACAGGTTAAATGTTGCACACAGTGAGTTCATCAATACATGATGCTGTTCTTTAATAGGATTCAAATTCCAACAACAGAGTGGCAATGTCATGGCAATACAAAATCCACTTTTACATTTTGAAAGATAAAGCCTTCTTCAATTACAACAGTCCTTACTACCCAAACACTTACTTTTTTGTTCTTGTGTGAATTACTGTATTACACCTGGTGATCATTTGAATGTGCACCCAAATGTCTAGAGCTATAAGCTTTGTGAAATGGTACTTTTGAGGAGTATTACATTAAAGGCTTCAACTCTTACAACATATAAGAAAGTGCCATTTCTGGCCCTTTTGGCTTCTTTGCAACACTTCCTAGGAATTAGAGGATATTTCACTGAGGTGCACTAAATCTTGCACAGAAACATGTAATCAAGTCATGGATTAGGCAACTTATTGGTGAACTTGCTAGTCAAAATGCTATTCATTGCTCCAATCTTTATTTTGTGGAAAGGGCCCACATTGGTCACTTAAATGAAGTACATGGCAACATTTTTTAGATCTGTACAGTGTGCCACAATACAATTTAAAATATCCATCCTACAAAAAGAAAATACATCTAAGAGCTTAGGAAGGTTACTATACTACACATCTACAATTTAAATTTTCAACCACAGTTTAAAAAGACATTGAAAAATTACTGTATTCATATATTGTTCAGTAACATTTTTGAGGCAATTCAGGCACTAGAGTTATCAGATAAGATTATGTTTGGTGTTCCTTTTCCCTGTTTTTAAATAGTTGGATCACTGGGTATAATTGTATCCCTATTTTCATATTAAAATCAGGTTTTCCCCTTAAATTTGCACAAAATGGACACCATTGCCAAGACCTGATTTTTAAACCACTTTAAACCAATTGCTTCATTTTGTTATACCTCCAACTTTGTAATAGCGTATTCCATGCTCTTTACCCAAATTTTCACATTTTTCTTGTATTCAAAATTTATGTCAATATCGTGGATGCCGCAAGCATCAATCAAAATATTAGAAATTATATCCATTTTTCTTGAAGCAGAAACAATTTTACTATTTTATAAAAAGCCGTGAAAATTCCCTTTACAGAACATTTAAGGCAGTTGATGTTCATGCTTGCTGCTTTGCCAGTGCTTCAGCTTCCTGAAACAATAAAATAAGAATTAAATGTTAGTATTTTATCAGAGGTTACAACCCATACTTTTTTATATAATGGATGCAGGTAAAAACAGTTGGAAGGATTGAAGAGGGCCTAGTTCAGGGGCTTCTGTCCAGTACATACGCCCTATTAAATCAGGGGTCAACAACATTTTTGGGCAGAGTACCAAACCCACCCCCCCCAAAATCCACTCTGAACCTTGATTTGTAAGAAATTGGCATGCCGGGGCAGATGGTGAGGAAGCTGTGAGGGACCTGATCCTTGTGGCAGTGCAGCTCCAGCCCTTCCCTAATGCACGCGTGCCAAGCAAAATGAGCATGGCACACATACCAGGGGTTGCCTACCCCTACTAAAGATGTTCCCAGAAAATTAAATAGGTACATTTTATATAACTACATACTAGGTGTGGATATCTGTACTGCAATAAAAAATCCTAGTAATACATGGCCAAAAAATTAGCAGCACTAAGCTTTTAAGTCAAACAAAGATCTTCCAGCAACTTAAATTGCCCTAAATTACTACAGGTCCAATCTTGTAAAGTTCCAGGTATCCTCAATTTCTACTAAACTGAAATAGAAGTTACAAGTATTCATAGTCTCTTGACTAGCTGCTAGCTATGGTGCTTTGCAGACCATGGTCAAACAGGTGAGGTCTGACCATGCAAGTATAAAATAAAAAAATGGTATGCAACTACATTTTGCAGGGGGGGGGGGTTTGTATAATTCATGTCAGGTCACAAAACTATTAAAACAGTGTTTTAATAACAATCTAAAAAGATTACAAAGGCTTTCTGAGGTACAATGGTCAGCCAAGATGCTTAGGAAAACCTGTAGAAAAAAATTAAAGCAATTTCACTGTGGAAAAAAAAAAATACCAACAGATTTTTGGAGAAATTTTACCCATCTTCTAAAATTAATGTTAAAGATAGTGAGAAGAGGCTGGTTAACTATTACGCACTCTTCTAAAAAAGCCCAGCATTTAGTGTGCTGTGTGACTGTGAAATCTGGCCCCATTTTGATGTCAAAAGAACTGTTTCTATTAGACAAGTCCAGACTATCATATGCAATAGCAGTTGGGAGAGATCTTGGAGGGTCTAGTCCAAACCTCTGCTCAAGGCTCCTTTATCTAAACCATCCCATTTCTGAACAGTTGTAACTAGTTTACAAATTCACAAAATAAGTAAGTGGATAGTCTGAAAACATGGGATTTCTAGTAAGCCAAAAAAACATTTTTCAGATAAAGAGATGGGCCAAAGTGAATGACCTCTACCCGAGGAGGAAGGAGGAGCACTCCACACATCTCCATTAATTTGTATTTGGTGGGTCACTCAGACAAATGGCAAAAAGACCATCTCATCTTGCAGCTTCCAAGTCATAGAGTGTGGGAATACCATAGCTCCAACCACTGACTCGGGTCTACAAAAAATTGAGGGAGTGCATTCTGCTACAATGGCCACATGTTACAGGCAAAAAGGTACACATCAATTATCCAGTGACATGAGTTACTCAAGCAGTGCACTCACACAAAAAGATATTTTTATGAAGAAAGCAGAGAGGAAGGTGTGACACTAGTAAAGATGGGCAATGAAGCAAAGAAGGAAAGTGATGGGCCATGTTTTCTATAGGGCAGGGTTACTTGTACTGCAGTGCAGAGCAAAGTGAGATTCTTGCCCCTTCCAATCAAGTCCCCATAGCCAAACAGGCTACAGGAATGAAATCTAGCCTCTCTTCTCAGAGGGTAAAAAGTACCAAAAACAGGGTTTTATAAGGGAGGGCAAGCTACTTCACAGCAGCCGTCTTGGGAAAAAAGGAAAGAAAAGTATCCCAAAGCTCCCTCCATAGTAAACATACTGATCCATTTCTCCTACAGACATTATCAATTCCTTATTTCTAAATCCAATTCTGCAAGATGCTAAGGAGGTATGATATTCTTTCCTTTCAAATCCTTCCTTAGAACATTCCCATTAGGACAGTCATTGAGCATACTGTCAGTTATTTATGTCTAGCTGTAAGCTTTAACTCACCACTCTGTATATTTAAGAGACTTGAACCCCTGGAAGTCTGGTTAATTACAGTATTTATCAAGTGGGTTTTGTTTGACTTATTTCTGGTTCCTGTAGAGAGCACTAAACAAATCACTGATGCTCAATAAATACCTGTTTGTATTTCCACTATCATTTCTGGAGTTTGGCTCCAACTTCTAGTCCATCACACATTTTCCAGACACCTCATAAAACCTTACAGTGTGCTGTCAGTGTGCATCTCCTCAGCATATACAGGCAGTCCTCAACTTACAACGTTTGGAGTTACGACGTTTCGCACTTACAATGTTTATAAATTGACACCCTCTTTCAACATTATGACTTCGGTTTAGACTTTACAATGCTTGATCTGACACCATGCCATGCCAGCGAACAAGTCTGCTGTGTCGCCTTGGACGCTGCCTTTAAGAAAGTAAACAAGATTCCAGAAATACCTGCAGCGAAGACTCCTGAGAGGACTCCAGCCAAGAACCTTTCAAAAAGTCCAGCAAAGTCACCTCAAAGAAGTCTTTCCAAATCAATATGATTGCTATTTACAATGTAAATACATTAATGTAGTTATATTACTCATCTATAATTGATAGAGTACAAAATTCTGGGTTATTTTTGGTGAAAATAAGGTATCGGGCCTTGGTTCAGTAACCAATCCCCATTTATAACACTGTTTCTTATTGGGGTGGGGGAAAATCGGTTCCAAGTTACATTTCAACTTAAGACGCAGTTTTTAGGAACCAATTCTGTCCTAAGTCCAAGGACTGCCGGCAACGTGCAACTTGGGCCAATATCCATCTCCTTCCATTTTACTGAATTCTGTTCACAGGAATTAATTACACAGATAGCTGTCAGAAAATACAGCCAAGCTGCAAGGAGCAATTCTCTACCTGCAATGTGCTCAAACCCAAGATGTTTTGAAATAAGCTTTGCCTTCAAGCCAACAGTCAGTTTGATTTGCTAACATTTAGTGATAGCCCAATTGCCAAGTCAGGCTAACAGCAAAACTTTTGGCAAGTCAGAGAGATTAGACTTGTAATCAACACTCCCTTGAACCTTAAAAGGCAGCGTAAGGGTTAAAAACTAAAAGTCTGTTTCTCTTTAAGTGATCTTTTCCTTGTAGTATAGTACAGTAACAAACAGCTATACTGACAAGGGGAACCATTTTTCCCCACAACTGCATCCAAGTATTTGTTTTGTTGCTTTGAAACTGGAGTTAGGTTAGGTTTAGGAAGGAAAGTACCAAAGAAAAAAACAGGCCTTATTTATCACTGGTGTACCTCCATTAATATCAATTCAGTTAGCCCAGGGCAAGAATCTGGTCCTCAGGCTTGAGTTAGTCCAACTTGCAACTCTTAATAAGAATTGATCATGAACTACTTTTAACTCAGGCCCTTGAGTAATATGTGCAAAATAGAGCATTTCAGGTTTCCTTACAAAGTTTAAGGTGGCATGTTTACCCACAGGAATGAGAAGACTGGAGGTGACTCAGGGCTCCTAAGACCCTCAAGTGAAATGCATAAAACATTCCTGTCCTGTTCTATCAAAATCAAAAGGCAGAATTCCACTTTGGTGCATCCGTCTTACAGCAATCAAGTGTATAACTGTTAAAAAGAATGCACAGCTTCATACAGAGGAAAAAAAAAGAAAATCTTTTTAATGATATTAACTTTATCCGTGACAAGTCTCTTGCAAAACCCACTGGCAAGACGCATTAAAAAAAAATATTTGTCAACAGAATTGTTTAATTTTCAAATGTAATCCATTTCCATTTATTTTAGTGTCTTTTCACCAGGCTTTCCAGTGAAAGGCATTAGAACACAGTTTTCAGAGCAGCACAGAGGGGGTTTTTGATATCCAGGGGTCAAAAAAACTTGGGGGGGGAAAAAACAAACAAAAAAAAAAACAAAAACAGAGCAGCACACACGGTGGCACCACACACCACTTGAAGCTGGAGGCTGGCCAGCCAGAGCCACGCCAGAGCCACACTCTACTGCTGGCCAAGCTCCGTGCAGCAGAATCTCTGTTATTGCAGCTCCGGGAAGCCCCCAGGACCCACGGTATGGCATCTGGCCCCAGCCTCCCCTACTGCACCTGGAGTAAGCACCTGTCAGTACACGTGTGACACAGGCTTTCCCCCTGGACAACTGCCAGCAGCACAAGGTGCACTGCCACTAGCTGTCCCCAGGGAATCAAACGTCCACGCACATCTGGATGCTGCCTTAGGTGCTAAACAAAACAACAGCCAAGGCCACGAGGAAACCAATACCACTAAAGGACCTGATCAGCCTGCTATTGATATTGGCGGAAGACTTTCTAATAATGTAAATAGCAGTAGGATTGATCCTACAGTGAAAATACCAAGATAGTATCAACTACTGCAGTTATAGATTAATGCACTAAATTGGAACAAGCCTTTTGGGGAATGCAAAATCCACCAGATAAATGGACATATGACAGTATATACCATCAAAGTCTGAAAGCAGAAGTCATTGAAGGGAAAATGTATTCCTGATCCACAGAAATACATACCTGTGAAAAAACACACAGTGACAGACATTACTTGGTACACAAAAGTCGTATATGCTGGTCTGAAATACAATTCACCTACCCAACATACTCACCTTTGAACCTGGTGGTGCAGTCAAGCCTAAAAAAGCATACACTGCATTATTCTCTCTTGCCTCAAAGAAAGCTTCATAATCCTACAGTCAGAAAAAGAGAAAGATCATGAGCTAACTAAAAAGTGTAAGAAGTCTATTTAATACAGATTACCCAAGCAAGGGCTGACTGGGGCTCATATAGTCTAAAACAAAATCAGCAGACCTGCTCAGATCCATTGCACTCAAATGTTTTAAATGAAAACAATAACAAAAAAACACAACAGACACACAACACCCACCCACAAAAACAGATTTTGAAAAAAGTACCAGAAGTGGTAAATTTCAGTATCCATGGCAACCAGTAAACTAGAATGGACTGAACCCCCTAATTTATTCTAAATCAGATGAGATGCCAGTTGTTACCTCCAATCTGGAACTGATTCAGAACTGATGCTTAAAAAAAAAAAAAAAAAGCTGCACTCTTACATTACTAATTCATAGCCTTACTATTATATTAGCATTGTATTTAATGATTTAGTGCAAATGAATATGTCAAAGAAATATTCTTCACAGTAAGAGGCTGGCATCTGTATTTACTCATTGCATGCATACATCCAGATAATCGTAATTTGTGCCTAAGACTGGTAAACAGTATAGGCCTCAGCCTCATGTTGGATGCTCTATTAAAGTTAGACGACAGCTACACACAGAGCAAGAACTGCAAAGGAAAAGGAAGCTAAGAAGGGTGGGACAAGTGCACATGTACTCTCTCTCCCTCTCCTTTTCCTGAGTTTTTCTAAGAGAAAAAACAGCCTTTTATCCTAGCACGCAGCTATCTGCATGTGTATCTGCTGTGTGCGGGAAAAAGATACAAAATGAAAGTGTGGCTTTGCTCAATGCTATCCAACTCAACCACAGAATGATTGTGCAAGACACCCATTGTTTGGATTACCACATCCACATCCCTAACTCATTTCCAAATTCACACTACAGACCCAGCTTGGGCTGTCTTTCTTCCTCTCCCTCCCTTTTCACTGACTATAACCCTGGTTTGTGCTCCTTCTTAACAGGCATTCTTCTGACACATGAAATCTTGGTCAAAACATGTAGCTAGAGAATGCCAATAACATGGAGCATGCTACGTTGTGGGCTGAAGTTACTGAGGGAGCTGCCATTAAGGGCAAGCTGCTTCACATGCCCACACACACACGGCCAAAAAAAGCATGCGAAATGAGCAAAGCCAGTGTGGTGGTCTCCAGGGGAATGTTGTGGTCAGGAGGCTCTCCAGAAGTTGACAAGACCAAAAGTACAAGTAACTGAGTTTAGGAAGGGGAGGGAGGGAGCCTGGAGTTCAAAGCGGTTTAGCTGTTGTTCAATTCAAATACTAACTCTCAGATTTTAGTTGAATTCATATGTACAGATTTTTCAAAAACACTCACATTCCTGATATCCAGTACCAATGACGCACTCTGGGCTTGTTGAACAAGGGTTCTGGCTAACCTGCTAGTGAATGGGCAAGTGCTCCAATTTCTAGCACCATTTCTAGGACAAGAATCTCTGCAGCAAAGCAAAGAGGGTACCATTTGCATGCCAGGGTACACATGCTCAAGATCTGTAATTGCGTCGGGGTCAGCAGAACTTACACTACACATTTGGTATGTGGAGGTACTAACTAAGGTAAAATAAGAAGGTAAAGAGTTCATGTTTATGATGAATCTGATAAAGATACCAAAGGAAGGATGGATGTACACTTAAGGTTTTCTTTTCCCTCAAGTTGAATTCAACTCAATTGGGAGATCCTAACCTAATTTTGTGCGTCTTTGATAAGACTTCCTGAAGCAGTACAACACTGCTTTCTGGAATTTCTCTCTCAGCTGAACTTCCTTTACAGACAAAAACAAAACAACACCTACCCTAGGACTCAAGTAGTTTCATTATCTCCCATTAACTTCACTGAAGGTACTCAGCACCTTGCAGGGTTAAAACCTATATCGGTGGTTCTCAACATTTTTGGATTCAAGGCATCCCTCAATAACTTTTGTGAGTTGAATGGCACTATTTCAAAACTTAGTTTATATATTACAATGCTTACCTCCCTGCAGAGAGACAGGGCAGCGGGGTAAAGAATCATCCAGGCAGGGGAAAGCCTGAGACTGATTATCTACTTATCTCTTCACACCTCCTCACACCTATGGGCACTCCTCAAAGGATCTGGCATACCCTGGTTGAGAATTACTGTCCTATAGAAACAATGATGTGGACTGGTAAAAAATCTGCTTGTCTACCACCTGACCTATTCAATATCAGATTGACAGGCTGCGAGGAATGCATAATGCCCCATGAAATGACATACTGCTTTGCTCCTGAATTACTGCATTCATATACATTGCAGCTGGAGACTACATCAACAAATGCTCCCGAAAAACTCGCTAGAATTATCCCAAGGATAATCTTACACATAGCTGGTTTGCATATGCTCACTACAAAATGAAAGACCTCATTGAAAGGACTGTGCTCTCTGGCTGCTTCACTGTAGCCCAGTAGGTAAAGATATTTGAAACAATTTTCCTTTAAGAACACAGGCTACAATGCTATCAGGTCCCTCAAAACAAGGGGATGATGCTGTACATATCCTGAAGCAAAAGAGAATTCCCTCAACCTCACATGCGTCCAGTGGCTGTGTATACACACGCATCTATTTAGTAAATACTGTAGAACTCCAGTACAGAGCCCAAAGCCCCATGAGTAAGCAGGTCCCCTCTTTGCCCTCTGGACTTGCTTTCTAATTTAGCACCCCCACAGCCTGTTGCCTTATATAAAGCAATCTGAGAGAACAGAAAAACGACAGGATGCCACCAGCAATTCAGAATTCAGCAATTAAAAGGTTCAAGGGAGGGATTAGGCTTATTGTGGCCTGGAAGTCAATCTCCTATTCTCTTAAAGATGAAGTTTTCTTTTTCCTTTTTTTGCTTTTCCTTTCCTGCAGCAGTCCATGTAGTTGCTAATCACATTTTCTCCCCTGATGTTCTGGCCTCTCCCCATCTTTTTCATGCCACATGCAACAAATTTATTCAGTTCTTTGCTCAAAGATTCTAGCAACTAAAGAGCCAAGTATACTCGGCATGGTACTGTCCTTGTACAGTCCCCAAAGCTCAAGTATGGAAAGCCTACAAGCACAGATAAAACATCTCCAAATCCGGCCATTCTTCAGAGGACAGTAAAACGGATTTTAAAAGCCTTTGCTTTTCCAACAAATTACAACAAAACGCAGCAAGCAAGCCCTACCAAAGCAGGCAGTAGCTTGCTCTAACTGTAGTTCTAAGCCCATCATATATTACTCTGTATGAAACTATGATCATTGGTACATTAGAAATACTTGTGATGAGTACCCCTCCCAGCATAGCTGCATGCATGCAGTTTTTTTTCCACTTCCTGCCCTGCACCACCATGAAATATTATACTTTGCTGGACAACTGCAGCGCTACAGCATGAAGTTGGCTACATTGAATTGATAAAGGATATAGGTATAGTAATGTGCCTGCCAAAGGAAATGCTCTGTGGTACTGTGTGAAGGCAGGCAGGCAATACTAGATATAAATGAATGTCAGTTTCACTTTTGCCAAAGAAGTACTCTCTAAGAGAAAGATGTTTGCACAGAAACCTGAATATATTTATTAACATTTCCTTACCGACAAACAGTCCCAGTCATAATAGAAGATAGTTCATGCAGAAACATGGGTAATAAGCTGTATTTGAGGGACACTGGGTACAATGGCTTAAATATACACCCCTCCATTAAAATACTGAAAATGTAGCCACTTGTGACTGAGTTGCAAGCAAACCCTCTTGCTCCTGGTGGACAAGGCAGCATGTCAGCTGCTCACTATACAAATTATAACATGCTCAAGAGAGATTCAGGTTTGAAGTAAAAGAAAAAACAAACTGCAGTTCAAAGCCCAGGTGCACTTGAGAAGTTTATGAAAGAAGCTGGGAAAGAAAGAGCCTGCTCTGTATGTTTTCAGTCAGTATGTCTCAGTATGTTTTTAGTTTAGTAGTCTTCCACACACACTAAGTTATCAATAATAAAAAGTTCACACTTACAAATAAATTCACACCTTTTAGAATATGTGGCCTGCTGAGCAGTGATGTGTATCATTAGTGTGGAATGACATACTTCAGAAAAAGCATGCAAAATAGTCAACGACTAAATCTATATTATATTTACTACCTTATTTTTAAATCTATACACAGGAAGAGACAGACTGCAATTGCCTTGGATTTTGTAAACAGAACCCAGAAAAGCTAAACCCAAGAAAGCTTTTACCTCCAAGTTCAAGAAAGCCCATGTGCTGACATGGCAAAAGTCATTTTATTTGAGCATTTCCTTTGAAAGTAGACAGGACAGATGCCACATGGGATTTTCTGTAGATGAGAAATTCTTCCCATTTGGAAGGGATGTCACAACATTGCAAGATTCTGTATTTGCAAAGTGCATCTCCAGAGCTTTTTAAACTTCTTTTAAATATCTAGTTTTAAATTATTGTTTTTAGAGAAAAATCAAGATAAAAAGAACTGTATGAAAAATAAATAAATACTCTCGTTGGCTACTAGGCAGTGTTCTCTAGTAGTCAGGCTAATGGTTTTTAGATAGCAAAACACCCATGGGCTGTAGCCCCACTATAATGGAAGAAAAGCAACGTGCAAAAATAAATATTATTAAAAGGCTCCACAGGGTAAGAGGAAATATATAATAGCTCTTCTGCGTTAATACTATACAAACTTAAAAGCTTAGTTATAAGCATTCTTCTTTTCTGTTGCAAACAGAACAGCTAAAACAGAGTGCAGTGCAGAAACTGTTCTGGTAAGCTACAAAAATTGAGACAAAAATGCAGAACAAGGAAGCAAAGGAGATCATTCAAATCCTTTCCTACCCCCAGATATCGGCTATCATTGAACAGTCGAGGTGGCAATGGATTTCCACTTGCTGGTCGGCTATCTTCTGGGACATTCTCTCTCATCCATTTCCGGTTCTCCTCATTGGCTGCAATATCTTTCTCTTCAAATTCAATCTTGTTGGCTTCCAAGAAACCTAACACATCTTGCTGCTGCTTTTTAATCTGCAATAAGAGTAAAAAGAAAAAGAAAGCCAGTCAGTGATCAAGCAGGTTTTTCTGCCTCTGACATTCTATGCAAGCAAGTCCAATTTGCAGGCAACTTGGTGCTGTTGAATAACTTTTAAAAATTCGTGTTCACTTTCTCCAGCAAAAACATTACCCCATGGCATATTCCTCAGTCGTCCTTTCAGATTATTTTTTGTGAGCATTAGGAACAAGCTGGAACAATATCCCTGGAGAGCTGAGTCCTCCATAGAAAAGCTAAGGTATGTGAAACAGCTGTGAAAACATCTTCTCAGTGCCCCACTAATATGCTACAGACCCTAAATTAGAGGGCTGTCTTCTAATGGGGGGGAACAGGGGGAGATACCATTCTTCTAGGTTTCCCAAAGGTTAGCACACTCTAGACTGCTATACAGGGTGGCTAATCTTGTATGGATAAAAGTTTTACTGCAACTGACAGTTGAGACTCTCTCCTTTGGTTCAGTAAAGAAATAAGAGAGAAGCTTCTATCCTCTGATTTTAGGATTCCAATTTCTTTGCTGAAAGGGCATGCTTTCAACATGCTGCTACACCTTTAAGCACCAGCACATTACAGATCCTTCTGCAGAAGGAAAGCATGGAATTTGCATTTCCCCCCCCTTATTCCCTTCAAAACAAATGGAGTCCCACAAAAACCAAAACAATGAGGCACACATCTCTCCAGGGCTGAAATTCAGCAGGAGTCACAATAGCTTGTTATTCCAAAGGAGAGAGGAATCTAAAAGCTAAGTGGATATTTGTATTGTAACCTACACACAACATGTGTTTGACTTGACAGAGAAGATTACTAGAACGTAAATCAATGAGCTGCTCTCAGAGGGCCACAAGCTCAGAAAATTCAAAACCCTTCTTCCTGCTAGGCTTCAAAAGTTTGAGAATCAAGGGATGTGCTGCACTATCATAGAATGCAAAGCAATGTAATGATCTTGGCCTGTAGCGAACAGCTGCGGTCTAGCAAGCTTGACTAAGCCCCCTGCTTGTTATGCCAAGGGTTGAGTATCTATCAAAACGAATCACTCAGTTTGGTTCCCCATATGATTGACACGACTCATTCTTTTAAAAAGTAGCGTCCATACACATATTGAAGGACACAGCCAAAATATTCCCTCAGGCTCTTAAGCAATGGAAGAACAGATTCTTAAAGCACGGACTAATATACCAAAAAGTATTTTTTAAACTGGGACTTAAGACTGAAAACTTTCTCCATTGATATTTTTGTTAACAATTTCTGTTCAAAAAACAAAGGGTAGAAAACCATCTTGCAGAAACAGTGCCTGTATTTTTTTTAAACAATTATTCATGTAACTGTAACTAACTACAATAAAATCTGCTAGGGAACAGTTTTAAGTTGCTGGCTTAACACCCAAAAAATTAAAAAACCCCCCCAAAAATATCACACTCCAGAACTTGCTAGATTAATAGGTTTCAATCTCAGAAGGAAGGCTTCAGACAAACAATGACCGCTTGGCTTAATGTATGTGGGGCAGGGGAAAGGAAGGGGAGGGAAAGAGTTGATCAGGGGAGACCTTATAAAGAGGTCCTCTTCACTCAGTGTTATGAAAATTTCCATGGGGTCAGTCTTCTTTCTTAAGAGCAGGGATGTTAGGTCAAGTTTTCTTGGACAAACTCTTTTCCCACTGCTGTTGTGCAGTGTACTAATTGGCCAAGTGTCCTAGAGTTGGCTGCATTTAAGATATGCTCAAGGTAAGGTGCTTCCTGAGGCTTTACAATGAGAGGTGATACACATTACACAGGGTGAAGTCCTAGCTCTACTCATTTCCATAAAAGTTGTTCCACTGAATTCACCGAGACTAAAGATTTCACCTAATGTTTGCTTATCATAATTCCTCAGATGTTCCACAAACACCCTTAAGTCGAGGAAATTTTACACCCACATCCTCAGGCAACAGAAGTAGTCCCATGATGTTGGAAGGGAAGGGGGATTATTGACTTGCACTTCCTTGCACTGTTGTATCTTCTGTGTTTTGTAATCTACTTTCTAGAGCTGGGCTTTTTATTCCACCTCCTCCTGCTCTTTATAGCCCATTCACATCTAATCCAGTGTCCCTATTGTGCTTACCCATGACACCAATGGGAAAACAGGGATCTTCACTGCCATGACTACAGGAAAGTTGGATTTAATTAGGTCATACATGAAACATTAGCTTCCTGATGCAGAGACTTTTTGTTTATGTTCTTTCTTCTTCCTGACTTCACCAGAACAAGAAGCTTGTTTGCAAGAATACATAAAGTTCCAAACAAACCACAGGA
This sequence comes from Crocodylus porosus, assembly GCF_001723895.1. NCBI lineage: Eukaryota > Metazoa > Chordata > Crocodylia > Crocodylidae > Crocodylus > Crocodylus porosus. Next base: position 24,278,860 of record NW_017728916.1, read on the forward strand.
TTCAAGTTCCTCCTTTGCAGACAAACCAGCTAAACATCCTGGATTTAACCCAATTAGTGCATCCTGACAAAAGCAGTTGTTGATACAGATGTTGCACTACTTCTAATTCAGGTCAGATAACTACTCTCCAAGAAGCCTTTCCATATATAGACAAGTAAAAAACACTCAAACAAGCAGATATGAGGTCAGTGGTCAGGCATATGCACTCCAAATAAGGTAGCTGAGCTCCCTTGCTTGCAAGACCTTTAAAACGAAAGCAACAGCCACAAGCTAACTGCTAGATCCCAGATCAGACTATTAGGCCATTTACATTAACAGCACAAGTACATTTTATAGATCATGTTGGGGAGTTTGAGTCAAGAAAAGCACAGTGGCTCAAGTTTCTGATGTATTTAAAGAATGAGCTGCCATTGACACAGAAAAAGTTAAGATGACAGGAAAAAAGAAGTCATAGGGCTTGGCTGTATCAACCCTCATCTAAATGGTCTTTAAAGCATCTATTTGCTCATTCCTTAGTGGTCCCTTTGGAGCCATTAAAGTTAATTGTGCATCAATCAGAATACAGTTGTTCCATACCACCTAAGAAAAACCAACAATTTCTGAAGTCACTTAGAGATCACAAGAGAGCTTAGTATTTATTAAGGGATATAACACTGCAACTTAAAAATGCTCCCTTGATTTCAGTGAAAAGTGTTGCTTGTGTGGAATCTGCATGATCCAAAGCAGTAAGTATGGGGCATGGTAAAAATTTCAATGTAAGAAATTCCTAGACTGGATTAAAATATGGGCAGGAGAGTAAGAACAGGAGGATAAAAATTACCTAAATGAAGAACAATAATTGCTAAAAAGAAATAAATAAAAAGGACGGGTTAATGCCATGCAGAGGAAGCAGCTCACATTACAGGCTAAACTTAAGATCATTTTCCAACAAGCTCCTATCTGCCACGAAAAGATTATTCCCCTGGTTTTAACAGCAGAGCTTGCAGTAGGAATAGTGGGGGAAGAGAGTTTTCAGTGGTATCATAAAAGCTTTCATTTCTAAAAGATGCATTTTCCCCTATAAATAGTTCCTAAAAAGAACTCTGACAATGTTCCAAATTCAAATAGCACCAAGATAGAAGAGAGGCCTTCATAACTATGTATTGCTTTATACATTGCCCTGGCCAAGGAAAGAACAGGGCTATCATTTCTTTAAACAGACTGTCCATAGACTCAGGCATTTCCCATTTGCAAAAAAAGATCTAGCTGTCTTCCATTAGGTTCAGTTGCTTAATCTGTCAAACTCAAATATAAACAAAATCTAACATGAATGGAGTACCTTAAGAGCTGGGGGGGAGGGGAAATCACAAAGTTACTTGCTTATCCTTTTTTCAATCTATTAAAATCTGCCTCTGCCACAATGCCAACGAATCTCTGCCATCTGGTAGTCATTAAGATGTTGGACTCCTGTGACTACTAATTTATCCAAATATGCCACTCTTACAAGACAAGAGAAATCTCCTTAGGCAGAAAAATCAGGCTGCTCAAATGCACGTGTTCTCTGCTATATGCTCTAGTGAAATGGACTTTCCAGGCAACATGAAGACAACTAGCCTTTGAATGAACCACTGCAGAAAACTGCTTGCAGTCTGGTGCAGAACATAAGCAATAAGAAGGAAGCTCTTTGGCTGCATCTGTTGGATGATGGACAGCAGCCTGCTCTTAGGTCTGCTGAAGGGCAGCAGAACAAGCAACAAACCATACAGGAAGCGCCTGTGCAACAGAGAATGGTGCACCATTCTCTGAAGACTGCATGCCAAATATAAAGCACAACATAGTGAAGAGCTAGGTAACACTACATGTCTGGCCCCTGTAGTTATCAGAATATGAAACAGCCACCAGAGTATGAAACAGAAGGAAAGCCTAGTGGGACTGGGGAGAGAACTGTTGTTCCTCTGCTCCCCCTGGCACCTAAAGAGCTGGTGCATTTACCCACTCAAATGCCTTGTCACAATTTAAAAACTCTGGTCTCCATGGGGCAGAGACTCTTTGCTTAATTCTTTTGTACAGTGACTTGTATAAAAACTGGAGCCCGATTCCTGAGGGGAGCCATCAAGCACTATTATTTACATTAGGCAACAAATACATCCAACTGACCTGTAGGTTACAGAAACAGTCCCAGCTTGGAGAAGTGCCAAGTTCCTAGAATGCCCACCAACTTCAATGAGCCATTCCCATCTGAACTGTGACGTCAATGAGACTGGTGCAAAACCTTGCAGGGTCAAACCCTTAAGTCTGTCATGTTTCTAGCAAAGGAGATTTTGTTCAAAGTATGGATGCACTCATAGAGACAGATGTATCCATTTCCTTTTCTATTGCCTCACTGCTCTCCTGCTTCCCCACGGTCTCTTGTTTTCTACACTGACTGTAACCTTTAACGCAGGAACTTTCTGCTTTCCTAGGGTGCTTGACTCAATGGGGTTAGGCCATGACTGCAGTTCCTAGAACCAATGTGGTAAAAAAAGTATACTTATTTATTGGGCTAGGCCAGGTGTGGGGCAGAGAGAGTCAAAGGGCTGTGTTCTCAGCTCTGCTCCCAATCATCCCCTGTAGAGTTGGAAGGTAATTCCATCTCCAAGGCAGGTGACTCAAAGGCTCCTTTCCTTAAAAGTCATTTTAGCATGCAATTGATGCTAGAGATTGGTACTCATTGGAAGCAATGCCCAGTAGCACAGGTCTTTGAAATACAATTTTATTTCTTTGGTCAGAAAGATCAATTTCTTCTTCTCACTTTCTATAGTAAACCTTTCCCTCTTGGTAATACATGCAGTTACACAACTGCGTGAATGCCAGCCTACCCTTGCAAAAGATGGGAGCAATTGCTGGGCATAGTTCTTGCAGTGCTGCCAGGTCTTGTGATTTATCATGATTTCTATTTGTGCTTTTTAGAAAGGCTCTCTACCTCAGGCACTCAACTCTACAGTGATTAAAGTACCTAGATACAGGAATATCCTCCTACTGTAATCCCAGTTTTTCATTATTTAAAATGACCAGAAGTCTCTCACCAATTTCAGCAGAACAAGAGCCAGGTTGCCCTTAGTGACCGTGACAGTTCTCCCTCTGTGTGGCCCAGGTAAAAGCCTTGTAAACTATGAAAGTGCACCATGTTAGAAAATAAATCAGAAATGAGCAACCACCCTTAGAAAAAGCAGCTGCTATAAAGCAGTCTTACCCCTTGGGTATTCCAGGAAAAACTGAGGCACCTAACCTCACAGCTTTAAACTTGTGACAGTAGCACACACAAGACGTGGGCAGTGGGGTTCCGCAGGGCTCGGTCCTCGGGCCGCACTGTTCAACATCTTCATCAGTGATTTGGACGAGGGGGTAAAAAGCACCCCGTTCAAATTTGCCGATGACACTAAGATCTGGGGGGATGTGGGCACACTGGAAGGAAGAAACAGGATACAATCAGACCTAGACAGGTTACAAGGGTGGGCAGATGAGAATAGGATGGGATTCAACACAGACAAGTGCAAGGTGATGCACCTGGGGAGCAGGTCCAAAGAGGTGATCCTCCCCCTCTATGCGGCACTGGTCAGGCCGCAGCCGGAGTACTGCGTCCAGTTCTGGGCGCCACACTTCAAAAGGGACGTGGACAACATGGAAAGAGTCCAGAGGAGGGCCACTCGCATGATCAGGGGACAGCAGGGCAGGCCCTATGAGGAGAGGCTACGGGACCTGAACCTGTTCAGCCTCCAAAAGAGAAGGCTGAGGGGGGATCTAGTGGCGTGTTATAAACTAGTCAGGGGGGATCAGCAGGCATTGTTCCCCCGAGCACCACCAGAAGTGACCAGGAATAACGGTCACAAGCTGGCGGAGGGTAGGTTTAGATTAGATATTAGGAGGCGCTACTTCACAGTCAGGGTGGCTAGGGCCTGGAACCAACTTCCAACGGATTGTGGTGCAGGCTTCTACCCCGGGGGTTTTTAAGAGGAGGCTGGATGAACACCTTGCTGGGGTCATTTGACCTCAGTACTCTTTCCTGCCATGGCAGGGGGTTGGACTAGATGATCTGTTCAGGTCCCTTCCGACCCCAGAAACTATAAGAGTGGTAAAGTTTAGTTGATCAGAGTTAAAAACCTACTAACATGAAAGTCCTTGTCTACCAAATGCTACATCATTTTGTGCATCATGTTGCACTAATTAACGTGGTTTTGAATGCAAGATTTTCCCAGTATATGCAATCTTGGAGCACGCATGGGAATGTGAACTGAATGGTAGGGACAACAGAGAGCTGGATGCAACATAAGGCTGTAAAAATATCAAGTAGAGTAGGAAGTTAAAAAGGTATCACCAATGTGGGCAAAACCAGGAACACTGGCCACAGAGGAGATTGTGAGGGGGGAAAACCATGAATGTAAGCAAAACTTAGAGGAAGGGAGACTGAGCCGGTAAGTGGGCATGAGTGGGGCAGGGAGGAGCAGACACACATGGAGCAGGCATGGACGTAGGAAGCAGGCTGGAGACTGATTGAAATAAGGGTAAAGTTAGGGGAATAATGACAATAAGTGAAATCCATCCTGAGTAGCCAGGATGGAGGCCTGCCTTTGTGGCTGTTTGTCCCTGGATAAATATGAAGTCTAAAATGATCGTACATAAAATGGGGGCAAGGATATTTCCCTGAAGAATTGGAAAATCCACAGGGAAAAAAGTAGTTTATTATGTTTTCTAAAACTTGACAAGACTCCTGGTATTTGACTGCATGGATGGAGCATACTGCTCTCACAAAAGACCATTTTATACCTAGTACTTCCTGTTACTGGTAGCTTTAAACTTTCCTCAGTCTTACAATACCATCACTGCAACTTTCCAGTGTGACACTTATTCTGCATAGTATCTAGAATTACAAGAATCAGGAGAAATGTTGTACTTGTTGCTCACATTCCTAAGGTAATGCTGAAAAAAGCTTTCAACAACATAAATCAATTTCCTATTTTGATTTCTTGTGGTGTCCCTTCTAGAGATGGAAATATCCTTGTAGTAGATCATTTTTTAAGTGTTTGCATATTAAACCAAATAAGGGTACCATAAGATTGGAATATGTTAATGCAACTTTGGCTTTGACAATGTTACAACCTGGGCACTCAACCCTCCCTACCCAACTGTCCAGAGAAGTCATGCAAGTCTTAGGAGCCTTAGGAATATGAAGGGCCTTTAATTACAATGCTGCAAGATGACATGTGTAAGTTTGAAAAAAAAAAGGGAAAGTGTTTAGTTTTTTAAATATTTTAGTATTTTATTGTGATATTTTCAAAATAAACAAGACAGCTTTTATACTTTATTGTTCATTTTAAGAGTTCATCTACATTTAAAAGAAAGGCTACACAAAAAGGTTAAATACCTTTTGTATAACACAAATACAAAGTGTTTCACTTTTGGGTAAACAGTGTTCCAATAAAAATTATTTTTTGTGGTGGTTGTTTTACAAAGAAAATCAGCCTTCTCTCGCTCACCACATTTTCAGTAAACCACTGAAACAAAAAATAATCCAGTAGCTACCAAGGTTTTCTAGACAAGACTTCTTACAAAATAAATTTATTTGCAATTTAATTATATTTGCATGCCAGGGTTTGCCTTAAGTATTTCAGTTTGCTGTAGAGAAGTGTTTCCATTTTAAAAAACCGCACCTGGCAGTAGATTTTAAAAGAGTTAGAACAAAGCAGCAATGCTTCCAATAAAGTCCTTTCACAAAAGTCTTCCCTTAATGGGTGATGAAGGACATGCGCTAGCAGGGAGAGAAGGCAAGGAACTGGAAACAGTATAAAACTGATTAGGATCGCTGAATTCTTGGTAAGCTTTACACTGCTGTAGATGCAGCTATGGCTGCCAGAAAATCATGACTGTGAAGGAACTCCAGAGCAATACAGCAAAAGGATGATTCTGCAGAATGTGTTTAGCACATAGAAAATACGATGGATTACAGTCTTCTCCAGGGAATTACACTGGCCATGGAAGATTGAACCATTCCTGCTGCAAAGGAAAGGTTGCTTCCACTTGTTCGAAATAGGTATTTCTTGAATTGAGCTGCACGGTAATTCTTGCTGCATCTAGCATGATGTTGATTTTGTACATGTGGACAGCACACCAGGAAAACAAAATCTATACTTATACCACTATAATAAAGCATTCCATTGTCTTACTGGAGGAAGAATATCTTGCATTCAAAAGCTGGTCTAACTCTATCCCAGCTAGGTGGTCCAGTAAAAGATAACATCGAAAGAAATCCTGGCTTCTCTGTTTATAAATGAATTTCCGTAGGGTACACCAAACACCTTCAAAATCTGACTGTGAACCAAAGGAACCTTGTGTAACTTTATAAAACAAAGTAGTACCACTGAAATTAGCTGCAGATGACTCAATGGGAATACTGATGTGATGGCTATAATCTTTCTCTAGTGCATGTTTTCAGGACTAGAGCCTTAGTTAAAGCATTTAGCATTTATCCTGTTCTTAGGAGGACTGTTATGGAAATAACCCAACACTAAAATTCAGAGTATTGATAAAAAATGGATCTTAGCTTGCTGTACACATTTTAAATATCTTTACATCAAAATCTGGTATGTCAAACACCAGAAATTCCCTTTCATCTCTGAGCTAGATCATCAGCTAGTAAAACTTAGTCAAGTTTACAGGAGCTGAAGATTTGTCCAATAACACCTTACAGTTCACATAATTTCCTTTTATTTAACCCACCCAATTTTTGTTCATCAGTTTTCTACCAGCATCATAAAAATAAAGCTATAGAACTGCAAACATTACTGTGAACCATGAAGTTCGGAAAGCACTTTACAATTTTCAAAAATGTGCTATGCAGAAAACTATTCAGGTTCACCCAGAACTACACACTTTGCATGGAAACAATCTATTTTAAAAATTTAGCCACCACCATGCCTGGCACGTTCAGCTTTCTGGTGTCAGAAGAGTGATGAATGTAGCATTTGCTAAAAACTGTTTTTCAGAACATTCTTTTTGAAAAGCTTTTAAAAAGCCTGAATCCTTGGGAGTTATGCAAAAAGATGAAAAATCCCTAACTGACATTATTATTTATAGTAAATTCAACAGCTCTTAAAATGTATCCATTCAAGATGGAAAGTGTACGAGTTAGTTTAATTTTAAATATAAAAATTAGACGAAAGAATGAAAGGCACCAGAATAAAAAAAAACCCTTCATTTAATCTTCAGTGCCAACCAACTGCATTGTCCTTCCAGTCACTGCAATTGAAGAGATAATATTCAAAAGAGCTTTCCTTTTCAGGGAGCAGGGCGACACAAGAAATGCTGTACTACTGCCAAGACAAATTAATTTGCCGTTGGGAATCAAGCCAGGGTGAGGTCTTAACTGCGGTGCTGCCTTGGTCTAACATTCCACATAGCGCTACGAACATACGGAGAGATCCAAGTCAATAAAGCAAATGGCAAACTGTCCAGCTGAGAACAACTGTTGTGCTTTAGTCTGACTTCAATGGCTCAACAAGGGCAGCACAAAAGTGGCCCAAGAAATTAACCAGCGTAGCTCAAACAAAGCCAAATATTCTCATGAAAGATACAGATCTTCCAGTGTCATCCATGACAGCTTGTCAGCTTCAGCTGTTTATGCTGCACAGTGAATGCTGCTGTGACTAGTTAGCAATGTAGCTAGTCAAATCTATATTTTTAAAACACTTCTACTTTGCTTCCAATTTTGATACTATAATATCCCCTGCTTTCATGTAGGTGACTAAAGAGAAGGCTAATGGTTGCAATCAGTTACAGAAAGTTTATAATTTTGCCTCTCAGTACAACACAGGCGTGGGAGTTAAGAAGCAAGGCAGCTGAGTTAAGCATATAAAATGTCATGAATTCCTGAGGGCCCTTTTAGGTCTGTTCTCCACCCACAAAGACGCAACTCCAAGACTCCCTTCTGAAGAGGAATACTTATATTCATCAAAGCTCATTCCTTGCCTCCATTAGAACTGTATCCATTTTATGATGATCTTCAAAGAACCACACTTGTTTAATTGAGTTAACTTTAGATGTTACATACATTTCACAGAAGTATGTGGGCCTAAAAAACAAGCACCAGAGAGGGTGACCATCTGGGACCTCCATGAACTCTAGCAAAAGAGAGCATTCACTCAAGACCTTGCAACATTCACTCGGCCCTTCTCAGCAGTTGCTCAGAAATTTGCAGGACTAGTCCCGGGGAATCTCTGTTGATTTAGAAATCTCACTGTTCCACTTCATTCTGTCTGGTAGAACAGGTGCCCAGGTCTAAAAATAGGTAATCATTACAGAATGGCTATTTTAAGTCATTTGGTCTAGCCACTTAAAACTCCAACTATTCCACATACTAGTGTCACCATTATTTCCTCCAATGCTTGGTTTGAAAGCAGGGGTGGGCAAAATACTGCCCATGGGCCAGATCCAACTCACCAGCTGATTGGATCTGGCCTGAGAGCAGGTGCCCACCAATTAATTGTGTATCCAGTCCAGTCCACAGCAGCCATTTCCTGTGGCAAAGCTAAGGGGTTAGGGATGGGACTTCCAGTCCCAAGATGGCAACCAGGGGGTGGGGCACCTTTCGAGAGGTGGAGGTTAGCAGTTTGATAAGGGGTGTTTGCAGCCCTTGACTCTCAGATTCATAGATGATGGGTCAGAGGGGACCTGAGCAAATCATCAAGTCCGACCCCCTGCCCTGGGCAGGAGTGAATACTGGGCTCATATGACCCCTAGTAAGTTTAACCTCATATGACCCCAGCTAGCACCACTTCCCTTGGAAGCTGGCTTCAGATCCTGGCTGCCCTGACTATGAAGTAATGCCTCCTGATGTCTAGCTTGGACCTACTCTTAGTCAACTTGTAGCCATTATTCCTTGTTACTCCAGGGGGCACTCAGGGGAACAGGCCCTCACCCATTCCTCTCTGGTCCCCCCCCCCCCCAAGTAAGTTTACAGACAGCCATTAGATCCCCCATCAGCCTTCTCTCATGAAGGCTGACAGGTCCACGTCCCTTAGCCTCTCCTTGTAGGCTGCACTGGGCTCTTCCTCGCATGACAGCTCACTAAAATTCCTTAAGTGGCCATCCAGTCAAAATAAATGCCCACCCCTGCCCACAAAGTTTGCACTGAAAGGTTGTAAACTAAATGAAACGCAGCAGCCTAACTCTACAGAGCTCATGTATTTGTACTTATTTTTTGCAAAAATCAGGCAGAGTCCAGATGGTTCCCATATGAACCCATTCTCTCCCCACAGGGTCCTTCTGGAAGTCCAGTGCACATGAACATGGTGTTTTGCATAGCTGCCATAGCAATGCGATCTTGAAGTTTGCCCCCCCCCCGCCCATTAATGTAACAATTGCTTCCCGATTGTTTTTTTCTGGTACATTTATCTTGCAAGTGGATCTTATCAGGCATTCATCACATCCATGCTGCATTACTGTAATACATCAGGTCTAGGATTTAAGTGAATGGAAAAAAACCACCAGACTTGAGCATGAATGATATGAAGCAGCCCGGTTCATTACTGGGATAACACATTACACAATCAACTCTCCCAGAGCCAAATCAGTAAGCTGGTTATAATCTAAATAAGATTCTAACTGGGTAACATCCAGCTGGATCCATCCAACAAGGCAGTTTTCATCTCTCTTCATTCGGAGCTTTTCCTCATCTAAATCTTTTTTATGCTCAGCTACAGCTATTGTTGCTTCCCCTGACAGTACCTTAATTAATATATGGAATAAAAAAAAAAAAATATTTAAAACTTTCAATGTCCTTCCTTAGCTACAATTTACATCTCTAGAGTAAGAGGTGCACCGATCCATCAGCCCGATAACAGATCAGCACCAATATAAAAGAAAATTGACTGCATCAGAAATCGGCCTGATGTGGCTGATAAATTTGGCCAATAAATGCCCGTGCATGTGCACAGCCACAGCGCACCACATCGACAACGAGGAGCAAAGCCCGGCAGCTTGGAGAACTACATGGAGCCAGTAAGTCTGCTGTGATGGAAAGAGAGGAGGGAGGGAAAATGGCTGGGTTTGGGGTAGGTGCTTCTGTGGGACAGAGCCGTGCCTTGTCTGGGGGGCCTGGGAAAGAGGTGGCTCCCGCCACTGTGCACACTCCCGGCGGGGGGGCATGTGCCCCCAGATCTGTGAGGGGCGCAAGTGGGGCAGGCTGCACTGGGCTCTTCCTGGCATGTTGGGCTGGGGCTGCACTCAAGGTGGGCAGCAGCACTGGGAGGGAAGTTAGGGGGGCTGCAGTGAAAGTTGGGGGGCTGCAGTCCCCCCCACCCTCCAAAGGCCCTCTCTCAGCACTGCTGCCACCTGCCTCAAGCATGGCCCAGGCCAGTCCCCACCAGGAAAAGCCTGGTGTAACCCTGGCCCCAGCCTGCAGCCCACCCTACGCAGATCTGGGGGCACATGACCCCCATGCCCTCCCAGGATGTGTGCCCCTGAGACAGCGCCTGTCTCAGCCCCAGCCCCATTCCTCCCTCAGCACAGGGGCCTTGATCTGCTCCCCCACACTCCTCCCCTAGGTTACCAGCTAGACATAGTTGTATCAGAAATCAGATCAGTATCGGCTATCAGTATCAGCCCCCAGAATCTCTGTAGGCACACCCCTACCTAACATCCTTACAAATCAGGCAGCAGGCTGCCTTGAAGACATTAAATTAAAAAAAGTCAGGCATTCAGATAATGCACATAGCATATAAAAGTGTAGAAGTATGTTTGAAGAACACAACATGTATTTTTTCTTTTTTCTTTTTTTTTTTTTTTTTAAAATCAATGAATATTCTGAAGTTGTTTGGTTACACTCAAACATATGGTTCTGAAAGACATCTCTCTTTAACAGCACAGTAACACCCATGTGGCAAAGAACTACAACATGCAGCAATAAGTAGATGGAAAAGAAAAGATATTAATCCTCATGGCAACATGGGGAGAAAAATCCAGGTTACTGAAAGTTTTAGCAATTTAATCTGTATTACATCATTTCTAAAAGAAAACACGTCTACATTTACATCACACACTGTTCAGACACAAGATATGTTAACAGAAGCCATCAAATACCACAGATTACTGACACCATGGTAGACCAATATAAGCATTTCTAGATCAAAGACTCAATCTGCATCTTCAAATGCAAGATCCAGAAAACACCCCAGAACTTTTAGTCAAAGTGGGCTGAAAGGAGTGAAGCAGAGATTGGATAGGCAACACCAAGGCATGGCATTTCAGGCCCAAGTGACACTCATCCAATTGTCCAAACCCTCTGGGAAAAGAAACAATAAACTGGCATTATCCTACATAAGTAGGCAGCAATCAATCTCTGGATCAGGGTGTATGTGTAAGAGATCTAGTCAGATGCCTGATGAAACTACTTGTATGGAGTCCTGCAACCATCACATCGATACACTGATGCATATGCCTAGGCAAGAGTATGGAGGAGTAGAGGCTGTCCAAGACATCCCCTTCAGACTACTAAGACAAAATCCATCGGCCAAACTGAGTCCAGACATTCAGTGTTTCAACGGTTGTAGCTTCTGCCAGGGAGCAACAGATAAGAACTACTGCTGACTACCTAACTCCTCAGCAAGGGCATATTTGTCAGGGTGATCCCCCTTGGCCTTTCTCTAAACAGCGAGTACCCACAAGGCAGGGGGGGCTAGGGTTTTGAGGGTCCTATATTCACCTTACTCTGGAGGTTGTAACGTTGTTTTATTTTGTAGAAGCTACCCCACTACAAGAAGTGCCACCACATTGCTACCAGGCCCTCCAGTCAGATGCAGTTTATGGTCATGCCAACACAAAACTGAATGCAGGAACAAAACAGACTAGTCCAGGTACGCAGCTGAGGGTGGAGAAACTGCCAACACCCTGAACAATAAAACAGCTTGGAAATCTGTCCTTATCCTAATACTTGCTAAACAGCTCCCAAAAATGGGGGGGAAATTTTGGTAATGGAAAGTTGACTCATGAGATGAAAAAACTTGAATAATGTTCCCAAATCATTGTAATCCATACATCTGATAAACCAGGCCCCAGGTGCTTGCTAACACCTGCAATACAAGCTTAAACTACATTATATTGACTTGTCCACCACAACAGCAAAGGAAAAGTAAATAAGTAAATGAATAAAAACTGAAGCAGTATAGAATGTGATCGTCAAAGGAGCTTTGGGCAGTTTGGTGCCACTTTTCTTATGAATTTCAACGGAACGCTGGCCTTTACACTTCTTAGACTTTAAAAGTCCAGTCACAGATAAGTAAGGAACCCAAGTGAAATGTAGCACAAGTCCCATCCACTGCCCTACTACAGAGTGAGTAATGTATTAACATCCAATTGAATAGCTTTAGCTGTATCAAATAGTTCAGGCAGCCCTGTCACTAACTTGATGTTAAAAGTCTGACAGAGAGGTTTCCCTATTGTTTCCCAGGAAAGAACAAAAATCAAAAATACAGGTGGGGAAAATAAAAAAAAAAAAAAAGAAAGAAAACAAGAATTTTAGAAAATAAATCCCAGTTTGTAGCAAGTTGAGTTTTACATTTCTCGTGGATTCCGCTCCAAGTTGTCCAAAGCGAACACTCATGTAAATAAGGGTTTTAGAGCATGGAGCAACACATGATTCCTTCACTACTCTCCATTTTGTCCTTTCTTCTATGCTACCCTTTCTGCTGGAACAGTAACTCATCTTGCCAAGATGTCCTTTTCTAGTCCTTCAGAGTTCAAAACCCAATTTTCCACAAAGCCTGGCCATGCCTTCTCTATCTACCCTTAGGTATGAAGACCTTCAGCACACATCAGCACTGGGGTCTGAAGCTCTTATCTTTTTTTGTTCAGAGATGGACTGCATTTGAGTGTTCTGTCAAGTATCCTATGCATTTACAGCATTACATAAATAAATCATATTGAACACTTTATTTTTCCCATCATCAATCAAGTATATAGTTTCTTAAGATTTTAGAGCATAGGTTTTTGCTCCTTAACTTTCAGTAAAAATCCAGGCAAATAATTGCTAACCTCACTGATTTACGCAAATGTAGATACACACAGCATAATTCTGCAAGCTGCAGACAATATGGAAGCAGATATAATTTTCCCAGTAGTACAGTCCTATAGCATTTTTACCAATCCCAAATCAACACATTGCATGTCAAAACTGGCTATGAAAATTTATTATGGGTTATGCTACATAGGGTAAACTTTACTCATGGTGTTAAAAAAAAACAAGTCATATGAGCAGTCCTACAGAAACAAAAAGCCTTAAAGTGCTCAATTACAAGCATTGCACAATCTTACACAACATCAATAGGGACCTATCTAACCTGAGGTGATAGAAAGTAATTTTAGCAGCTTGTTCACAGCTCAAAGCCAACTTTGCAGTCATTTCATTGTGACCCTGCCCCTTGGTCCCGACTGGTAGAGGCACTACCCCTCAGCACTGATTGGTGGAGAGGCCCAGGAGGGGAGGGAAGGAGGAATGAAGGTTTGGCCACCATTTTAACTGCTGGCTGCTCTTTATGCAACCCCACCCCAGTATCTTTCCTTTGTGGGCAGGCTGCAAGGGCAAGCCACAGCAGCAGTGAGGACCACTGTCTCACACTGGGGAGCCAACATTTTACTTGGGGGGGGGGGGGGGGGGTTAGTTGATTTCCTGGGAAATAACAGCCAGTGCCATTTTCTGTGGTTTCCATGAAAATCACATTTAAGTAGGTTCTTAAATATCAGCAATCTAAACTGTTAACTCAAGCCTGGAAGGTAAAGATTAGTTCATCAAATATTTATATAATTTGGGTTTAAGATTGCTGCAGGACCTTCCAGTGGCAGCAGTCTGTGTGTATGCACATACCTAAGGTACATGTGTTGGTATGGTGTATACCTAAATTACTGATGCTGAAAACCCTGGTACAATTTCAAACTCAAAAAACTCCATAATCGGACATGGTATTTTTATTTACACAATTCTTAAATTGCAAACTAGAACTGAAATTATGAATAGTGGCAGCACTAAGATTAGATTCATTTTTAAATCTCTACGAAAAGACATCTTTCTTCAGATTGAGGGAACTATTAAAGCTTGAGTCAAATTCTGTTCTTAAACAGAAGGATGAACTACCATGCAAGTCAACAGTAGTTATACCAGTCCAACTAAGAAAATCATTTGCCCTTTCATGTTTTTCCTTTAAAAGGCTACTGAAGCAGTATGTGATTTTTAACACCTGGAAGAATTTTTCATCTCCACAAGCAGAGCTGCACATTGCTAACAAGAAGTTATCCAATACACCACTAATTTTGCTGATCTATGACACTGAAGCACTCTGAAATCTCACAATCAAGCTCCTCACTCAAGCAACACAGTTGAAGAGAATAGTTTCCACCTTTCTATTGAACCCTGTCCCTGCTTCCCTTTGCCTGCCACCTCCCACGTGAGCATTCAGGCAAATCTCCCATGCTCTAGTTGTCTTGCTCAAAATTCCCCAGGCCATCAATTTATAGTCATCGCATGAATTCTTCTATTTGCTTGTCTTGAGACTTAGATTAGGAAGATGCACAGAACCCAAGACAGCTGTACGTATAGCCTTGCAGACTAGATATAGGCGTATTTGTTAACTCCAAACCCTTCTCTTCAATGGGAATCTCTCTCTAAAAACAAACATGCTTAAAGGAGAATTAAATAGTTATCAATAACCAAGATGGTGGCAGGAAGTTGCAGGCACAGAAGTCAAATTCTACAGCGCACAATTATAAAATTAAGCATGGATTTTGGCTCTTCTCCAATGCCAAACCACTAGTACTATTTATTCATTACAATTTTAATTACAAAAGAAGATCTCTTCTTCACAACTTCTCTAAAATTGTTTTAGCTTAAAAAAAAGATCACTAGTATAAAAATACACATAATGATTTCTGTGCTTTCCTACTAAAAAAAGAAAGAGACAGATGAATACAATTAACGTACAATTTTTTTCCCAGGTGCCCAGGGGTAAAAAAGTGTCCTCCTCGTGTCGAGACTGGCAAACCAGTGATGTCATGGCTTACTTTGCAGGAATGAACTGTTAGAGACCTAACCAAGGGATTAATTTGGGGATATAAATTGGGTTAAACAAGGAGTGGGCAATTACTTTGGGTGGAAGTCCACTTACTGAGTTTTAGTAAGCTGTCAAGGGTCACATGGGTAGCCCCACCCCATGACAGGTGTCCTACCCCCGGTCACCGTCTTGTGACTAGAAGTCCCACCCACTAACCCCTGACCAGTGCCACCAGAAGTCCCTCCCCTTGCTCCCAGAAGTATTCCTTTCAGCAAGGGATTTTGCCATCTCCGAGCCAGAAAAATACCAAATTATATTCTAAAAAGCAAATATCTATAACATTCATTAATTTGATTTAAAAAAATATTTTGTCCTGGTTTACCTGTGTTTGTGTAGTATATTTAGAGGTGATTGCACAATAGTTTAAGATGAAGTCATATGCTTGTATATTGTGGGGGGGGACA
>NW_017728916.1:24294473-24296886 GCF_001723895.1 Crocodylus porosus
CATCGAACAACTGCAAGAGTAAATTGGATGCTTATCTTGCTGGGATCCTATGACCCCAGCTGACTTCCTGCCCTTTGGGCGGGGGGCTGGACTCGATCTCCCGAGGTCCCTTTCAGCCCTGATGTCTATGAAATCTATGAATATTTTCTAAATTATTTAGGGGCCCTGCAGGCTAGATAGAATGGCCTAGCGGGCTGGCTATGGCCTGCAGGCCATATTTTGGCCACCCTTGGGCTAAACAGTCAAGGGGCTCACATCCCACTTCACTGCAATTGTGCTAGCCTTAGCCCTTCAAGCAGTGGCTAACATTAGTAAACGAAGAACAAGCCATTCAACATAAGGTTATTAAATGGGGACACATTAAATATTAGACATTAAGTGCAACTTTTTTCTTGATGCAAGAAACAAAAAACTTAGGAGTCTAGTTTACTCTGTTGACTACAGACCAAACTATCGTGTCTTTTCTGGCATTCAACTGATAGACAAAATTTTTAAAAGTTTGTTCCCTTAAAAGGGAGGAAGAGATGCCACCTGAGAGTCATGATTAATGTTGCTTCACAGCTTCATGTACTTTCAAGCTCAGAATCAAGCCCCTTAGGGTAGTTGGGAAGCCAAAAAAGGTATGACCCAGACTTTGTGTTGGCGTGGGAAGAGGAAGAGGACGGCCTGCTCCCAAGAATAAAATTAAGTGAAATAGACAAGTAGCATCAGCAATAGCTCGGAAAACCTCTGTCAGGCCTGTGAGATAGTTTCAGCAGGCTTGTTCACACAGTACTGCCCAGTAATGAGTGCCCCATTCCAGCCAGTGGGAGTGCAGGATGACAGAAAGGCTGCATCAAACACTTCTACAACTGATTTTTTTAAGCAGAATTCCGGCTACAGGATCTAGGGTGGCTAAGAACAGATATTAATCTAAAAACAACAAGTAATCCCATTACCATTATGTATTTGAATATGTACACATATTCCCAAAAGCAGTTTAAACCACAATATATATAAAATATGAACAGCCACAGTAAATTATTTGAATTTTTAGTCACTGTCATTCCTGGAACATCAATATTCCCATATACTTTATTGCAGTGGTTTATATACAGTGCATAAGGGGATCATCAGTCATAGCTCTAAACGTAGAAGCCTTCCATATTTCAAGGTATTATCTTTTCCTACCATGCAGATAATGACAGCAGTGCACAGGAGGTCTGCTCTGCTTTAGGCTTGGCTTAAAAAAAAAAAAAAAGCTCAGAATAAAACAGAAGCAAGAAGAGGGAAGGGCTCAGGGGAAGGAGAAGCCAAAATAGAAGTGTCACTCCAAAAATCCAAATATTTCAATACCAGAGATGCTACTAGAGATGACACAATCTCATTTCATGTATATTGCTAAACAAAGGAAAGAAGAAATGCAAGAATTTCAAACACTCATCCAACTGTCCTGTGGACTGTGGAAAGATAATACAATTATTCAGCCTTCCAAGCAAGGTTCTATGCAGAACAGTTTCTTTCACACTTTTCACACTAGCAGCAAAATTTAAATAAACGTGTGCGATTAAGAGTTGCAAAATTGACGAGATGAAAGTAAAGGATCCCACTGAATAATGAAGGTCAATAAGGTGGTTATAAAGTTAAGAAACCACAATATTCTCCTATAGACTAACAACATCTTATTCTTGGGTCCATATTACTTTATCAAGGGTTGAGGTGATTATCTTGGGCAAGGCTTGAATTTCATTCAGGAAGGTACCAGGGTAACACAACACAACATTTCCATAAATCCTAATTTACGGACTAACTCACAAAATTTGGAGTAATGTAAATTAAAATCAACAAAGTTTTATTCTACTCCAGACAGAATGAACAAGAACAAGTGAATACAAGGAAAACAAACATGTTGCTTGAGCTAATCAGGTAGGTTACAACTTCAGTTCAGCATTATACAGCCTAAGCACAGTTCAACAAAGAGGCCAGACATAGCATTTTGTGCAACATGACACCTTTTAAAAACTCAGCATTTTATACAGAGAATTATGCACCTTGTGCTATTGTTCACTATCTCTATTAACATTGGACTTGAAGTATCACTTTATAAAAAGGGTTTGACAGCACTGTTGCTTCCTTCCACAGTCTTGTGACTTGCACATATGACTCCAACAAGGCTGTTGTTTAATTAAGCTGAACTTTACAGGTGAATGTAGCCTATTGTATCCTGGTATTCACGATAGCAATTGTTTGAGAAGCCTGGGTATTTTTTGAATTTCAAATATCAACAAGATAATGAAACCTAACTGTCCCTGTGAACTGCCTAACCCCTGGTTCTTGAGAGCTCACGCCAGTTAGGCTCCCCACTCCTGCATATGTGACTGAAAATAAAATCACATTCCCCAAATATATATGTAAAGTGAACAAGTAAGGACAC
>NW_017728916.1:24297386-24317122 GCF_001723895.1 Crocodylus porosus
TTTTTTTTTTTTTTTTTTTAACCGAGCAGAACACCACCCTAATTACTACAGTCCTTGCAAAATGTGTATATAATAGTACGCCAGGGGACAGATTCCTTCAATCTCATAAATCAGCTGAATTACATTTTATGTTTACAAAACCCAGGGACAATACACAAATTTATCCAAATAAATATACATTGCTGTTCAGATACTGACATGTTCCCAACTATGCCAGATCTTGGCCCAAGAGAACAAGGGGGCGCTGATGCTTAAAAATGTTGCTACAGTCTGTTCTAGCTACAGACTGCAAGACTCAGACCCACATGTAGATAAGCAAAAAATGTGGAAACAGTCTTATGTACTGAATACAAGACAAAGACTTCCTGAATTATAAATCTAGCCACAGATTTTCTCCAGGAGGGAGAAAGGGTCTGGCTCAAATTTATATGAACAATCCTGGACAAGACAAACTCTTTGAGGTGACAAAAACACACAGGTTTAAATGATGAGAAATGCTCAGCACACAGATGCTATCTATGAAAACAACAGAAGTGGCTGGATTAGTAGTTCTCAAACATTTTGGACATGAGATACCCCCTCATTAGATTCAAGGCACCCTTCCATAACTTCTGTGAAATGAGTGGCGTGCAATTTCAACAACTAATTTATGTATTAAAATGCTGACCTCCTTGCAGAGAGACCAGGCAATAGGGTATGGGATTGTCCAGACAGGGAAAAGGCCTGCCTTGTTTGCTTCTCTGCTTAACTCCTCATACCTGGAGGGAGCCTCCAGAGGATCTTAGATGGTAGCACCCCAGTGTGCCCCAGCACTTTGGCTGAGAATCTCTAGGCTACATACTGTGCCCTACTGAAAACCCAGCCCAGTGGTTCTCAGCCTTAGCCTCAAGGGACTCCTTCAGAAAACACCAACTCTTAGCTTTCACTTACTTTTTGAGAATGGGAAAATAAAAGGAGCTATTATTCTATTTCAAAGAACTCAGTAAAACCACAATAGCTCAGAATGTTTTTGACTGGATAGATTCCTTGTGAAATCTCTGGGTTTATTTTGTCAACTGTGTACATCGCACAGCGCTAATATTACACAACCCCCAAAGACACCCTTTAAAGCTGGGGTGGGCAAAATGCGGCCTGCCAGGGCATTCTATCTGCCCCACACGCAGATTCTAAAAAAATGTAGAAAATTAGTATTTATCTGCCCCTGGCTGCCTGTTATGAGGCCCTCGATGGCTTGCCAAAACTCAGTAAGCAGCCCTCTACCCAAAACAATTCCCCACCCCGCTTTAAAGCATCTCAGAGCACCAACTGAAAATCACTGACCCAGATACTGCTTTGAGATTAAATAGGAACTGTACTTCTAAAAATCTGGTCCCAGTTGTTGAGAACTTCTGCAAATCGTGTTTTTAGACCCCATACATCATCATTATTTACCTCCTTCCATGCATCTATATTTTGCAAAGGACCCCTGTAGCGCACACAGAATTGGTAGCAGCTAAAGTCCTAGAGAACTACAAGATACCGAAAGCAAAAATAAAAATGTTGGAGGAAGTCAAATTCACTCTACACTGATATTTCAGCCAATACCTGTTCAAACTATGATAGCAAATTATTTGCTTGAGAAAAGGCATTCCATTTCTTCATGTTCTAAAACCAACAGCCTCCATAAATATATGGTCAGTAAACCCCTAAAATACTGGTTAATTTATTAAAACAGCTGCAGAGAACCAGGCTATTTTTCAGGAACTGTAAATTTATACAAGTAATAAGTAACTCTGTATCCTGGGCAGTGGGGTAGAAAAGTAAGGTCTTTTAGTGAATTGGACTGCTTTGCTCTGATTACCAACAGTGCTAAAAAAATATAGTAAGTTTACTTCCCACAAGAACCATGCAAGAAAAAGTGGAGGAGGGGCTATTTCCTATAGGTCCTGGAGCCAATAAAAAAAAGCTAGGCTGACTGACAAGACTTAAAGATCTTGCATTTATAGTATTAGTCATTGCTTTAGTGAACATATTTTATACAAAAGTCATTTCAAAAGTGAACATCTACTTTATGAAAAATGTACTTAGGGATCTACAGTAAATTACACTGTTTCTTCAGGTCCCATTTAATCTATAACGGATTCATATTTTGTAGAACTAAAACAGTGTCTCCAATGCTGAAAAAGTCCATTACGTGAGCTTGTACTAATAATTTGTCCCTATAAACAAACAGATATCCAGGAAAGGAAGCTTCCTTTGTTTTAGTTTTGGTTTTAAATACAGATAGAGTTCAATCTATTAAGAGCAAGTGGTTTGAAAAGAAGGCCATAAAAATATATACAATGTCTTCCTGAACAGAGTAGTTGAGATTTCAAGGTCAACATATCCACCCCCAAGAGAATTAAAAAAAGACCAGAGGCTTTTTTGTCCAATTGCTGTACTTGCCTCCTGGTTTTTGAACCTGTCAGAAATATCTGGCTCATATTTCGATCTACCCTATATAATCATGAATGCTTTGTTTTTCTTTTAAATCAAAACAGAAATTTGGTAGAAATTATGACTGTATTTACCAGCCTTGCAAGAACTGGAAGCACTGGAAGTTACAGGCTTTTTTCAGGAGCTGGTGACATATGGCCAAATCCTGCTTAGAATCATAGGGCTCCTATACACGCGCAGGGAGGCTGCTCCAACATGCTGGAGTTCCAGCCTCTCAGAGCAGACTCGATTAATCAAGGCTGCTGAAGCATGTAAATTAATGCACTCCAGCAGCCTCCAGTGTCCCATGTATCAGTATTTTGCACTGAAAAATGGCAGTGGGGCACTTTAAACTAAAGCTCATTCAAGGCCTCCTGTCCAAGATCATGGACAGTCCAACTACCTAAAGGTCGCTTTTGAAGTGCTCATTCCTCATAACCTTTTTGATAATGTTTGTCACTATGGGATCCAAATACCTGGTTTCCTTTTTAAACAAGGTTCATCTATAAACACTCATAGAAAAGGGCTGGAAGGGACCTCTGGTAGTCATATAATCCAGCCCACTGCCCGAGGCAGGGGATTGAGACCAAATGGACTTGGTGCACTCAAATGGACACAACCACTCATGGACTTGGCTTTGGCCTAAAAACTGTTCTATTTGAAACCATTACTTTTCTTGAATGAAGCAAGGAGAATTGTTCTGTACATAAAGTTTTCTTCGTTAATAAACCAAGAATTGTAGTCTCTAATCCACTACAGGTTTCCCTCACTTTATGCAGGCTCTGTATGTGCAAATGCACTTTCATGAAATGACCCTTCTATACCAGAAATTTGTTATATGCGAAATAAATTCACTCTTATGTGATCAGTGGTGGAAGCTGGCAGTCAGCTGCTTTATACAGTGCATTGTGGGAGTGATGTGCACCAAAATATAGTCCTGTGTGGATCTGTGCTCCTCTCTTGTTGTCCGCGACATTTTTCCACAGTCATGTACCATTTTGTACCTTGTACCATAATGGTCTTTCTATACCATTATGATAGTGCCCTGTGCTTGTCTGTACTGTCTGCTGTTGGTGAGTACAAAAATTGTCTGACCAGAAATTGGTCTGGGGGTCAGTACAGTTGGAGTCTTGGAATGTACATTGTAAAGTGGGGTCCCTTTATGTGAATTCGAGTTATATGCCATTTTCCAGGGACACGTACAGCATGAAGCAAGGGAAACCTGTATGTCTTTTTAATTTCAGGAAAATGTTCTATACAAGGTAGAAATCAACTAATCAGGCTCATTATTGGTGTGCCATGCGATTCAACTTACAGGCAAGACCATGGACAATCCAACTACCTAAAGGTCACTTTTGAAGTTCTCATTCCTCAACCTTTTTGATAATGTTTGTCACTATGGTATCCAAATACCTGGTTTCATTTTTAAACAAGGTTTTCTCCTGCCCCACAGAACTGAAATAGCCTTTGCATGCTAAGCACATAAGCCAGAGGATTTCTGCATTTAGATTTTAATTATAATAATTAAGCCCCACAGCAACCTTTATATGTTGCAAGAGAGTTCTTCAGTATGGTTCAGGCAACATTCTTCCTTCCTCAAGCTTATGTCTCAACCTGGTATTTTACTGAAAAGTACTCCAAGGTTGTCCAAACAAGTAATTATAGCCCCAAATCCCCATACAAGATGCACAGTTTGTACATTCTCTATTTACAGTGGTGTAAGTTCCTTAAACAGACACTGAAATGGCTTTGCAAGATTCCTTTGATCTTTATACAGCCCTGCAACTCAAAATTTAATCTTCCACGAGTAAAACAAAGGTATGGCTGTCTGTAGAGATACAAAGAAAAACTGGCCAAGTACAAAGGTTATAATGAGCTTGTCTTTTAGTAGAGGTGCACCGATACATCAGTCCAATGTCAGATCAGCACCGATATAAAGCAAATTGACTGCATCAGAAATTGGCCTGATGTGACTGATATTTTGGCTGATAAATGCCCATGCAGCTTGGAGAGTTGCAAACAGTTGGTAAGCCTGCTGTGGTGGAAGGGGAGGGAGGAAGGAAGGGACATTGGAGGGCAGATCAAGCCCTCCCCCTCCCCCCCCAGTGAAGGAAGGAGTGGAGCTGGGGCAGGCATTACCCAGCTAGGGTGGGGCAGACACGGGACTGAGGCACAGCTCACCCAGGGAGTGAGGGGGGGGAAGGGCAGCTCCCACCACTGTGTGCACCCTGGGAGGGCACCGGGGGGGGGGGGCATGTGCCCCCAGATCTGCTGGGGCAGGGCAGGCTGCAGCTGCAGGCTGCATTGCACTCAGGGTGGGTGGCAGCAGCACTGAGAGGGGGTCTATGGTGAAATCTGCGGGGGTTACAACCCCCCCCATAACCCTCCTCCCAGCACTGCCTCCACTGCCCTCCCCCATGTGCAGCACAGCCTGGCCCAACCCTAACCTGCAGCTGTAACCTGCCCTGCCCCACGCAGATCATTGGGCGTACCCACTCCCCTGTGCCCTCCTGGGGTGCATCCAGTGGCAGGAGCCACTCACCCCCCACCCCACATGCCCCCCAAACACACTACAGCTGTCCTGCACCCCACCCTGCCCCAGCTGGGCAGCACCTACCGCAGCTCCACTCCCTCCCTCACTGTGGAGGGCACCATCTGGCCCCCACGCCCCTTCCACCACTTACCAGCTGGACACAGCTGCATCGGAAATCAGATCAGTATTGGCCTATATGCCTCCTTAAAAATCAGCCATCAGTGTCAGCCCCCAAAATCTCTATCGGTGCACCCCTACCGTTTAGTACCACTTGATCTTATTTGCCTTATAGGTCAACTCCAGCACATAACTAAGATTATCAATACATATTAACAAAAAATGAACACAAAACGCTTACAAAGTAGCTTGGTCCCCATATTTATTTATAATTGGAAAGACTGCCTCCTTTTCTCCCTACCTAAAAAGGGGTGCATTTATTATTTATGAAGAAACAAGTGTAACCCACCCTTCACTGGTATCCAGGACAACCAAGAAAGTTTGTGTTTTTCCCTGTTATTTACTATGCTCTTCTACCTAACAGTTACAGTTCTCTGGCCTAGGGGCTACTGTCTCTACTCAATACACACCTACATATGTATACAGGAACAATCTTACGAAAAGATCATTAGAAAAACTACTAAGTCCACTTACTATGGGTAAAATCCTGGTCTCACTGAAGTAAAAGGCAACATTCTGAATGACTACAACGTGGCTAAGAGTTCATGCCCTGAACAGAACAGAAAAACTGCATTACAAACTTCCAGGAAATCAGACTACTCTAAAGGTGTGATAGTAAATGAAAACTTGTATTTTTCTTCTAGAGGCTGCCCATGGAGTTTTGCCAACTTATTTTGACATGTGGCAAGGGCAATGGATGTTATCAATAACTACAGTAATTGTAAACAATTTAGTGCATCTAAATGATACCACTTATGTAAATAATTCAAGTGAGCTACAAAATCATCCCAGACACTGTATGTGAGCTTAATCCATTGATATTAAGGAGAAATTTAAGGTGGGAAAAGGGTAAATTTAATTCAGAGTAGATAGCTTTGCTACTGGTCAGACCTGTGAAAAGCTGTCATCTCTTCCTTCAGTTCCAGCCATAGTGCCAGTAGAGAAAGTACACATCTCACCGCCATCCAAGGCAAAAGAGTCTGAAGCTGAAATTTTAGCTTTAGAAAGTAGACAGCTCTTCCTTGCCAGCAGGGTCTCAAACATTAGAGGCCAAGAAGCCAATCTGCGAGTCTGGCTAAACTAGACCCTTACAGGACACAAGAGTAGAGCTAAGATCACAAGTATTCCTTCTTTGCACTGTCCCCATCCTGGCCTCGGCAAATGAAGTCACACTCTGACCCGCATGGGTAATACTGAATTATAAACCTGAAATAAAAGCTCTGTGTGGTCTGCTATGCTTTTAGCAGAGATTACTTAGGCTCCCCCATGCTGAGACTGGCCTCTATGCCAATACAAGTACTGAGGATCTATCTGGGGGTTCATCTGTTCCTATTACTTAATAAGCAATTTCCACACCACATCTAATTTAATCTGGTCTTCACCTCCAGATTTGAACAGCAGATGTTGGGATGGAAACCAGGAGGAGATAGAAAATAACAGTTAATAATACTATTTCTGGTTCCAAAGATGCAATGAACAAGCAGAGTCAACTGCTTCTCCACCCCTCTGCTACTTCTCTCAAAAGCTACTGCAGCTTGCAAAGAAAAGGGGGGGAATTGCTGGGTACAGACCTAACAGAATTCACATTTGATTCATTAGTGAGAAACTCAGTCAACAGCTAAAAATAGAGTAAACAAGATAAAAGTATTCCTGCTTCCATGTTTTATAATATTCCAACTTGTACACTGAACCTTCTCAGAAAAGTCCATTCTATGATTGCAGTTCTAATCAGCTATAAAGTTCACTCCCATCAAGAAAATGTTCCATTTGTTCTATACACTTTGAATATCTTGTGAGATTTTATGGATTTATTTTGCTTGTTTCTGGTCAAAACCTCCTTAAGAAAAAGTTCAACTGACTGGCAATACAATTTTGGGAGAGTGGCTAATCATTTAACTTTAAGAAAAAGGACCCCATTAAATCCAAACACTTCAAATGGCTATTTAAAGGAACCCTAATACACCCACTTATAGACAGAATTATTACTTATGGGAAGACATCTGAGTGACGCTATCAAAGCAAATTAATTCCAGCTACATATTTTACATTCTTAACTGTTCTTACAATTGGAGCATGTCTGCAAAAAAAAATTCCAAGAAAAACAGCTCTGCATAAAGTCACATTTGCAAACATCTTTACAACAGCCCAAATGTAGTCCTTTGCAGTGTCCAGAATCTATTGCTAAAAGCTTCCCTGCTTTGAAGAGGTCAAAGATAAAGAACCACTTATTAGCCAAAATACATTACAATTACAGCAATATAATATTTAGATTTTTCAAGTCCCCCCCCCCTTGGTAGTGTAAAACATTTCCTCATTCTACCTATAATTTATAAACAAATTTACATAGCTATATAAATACATACGGCTTTGCATTTATTTATTTATACAGCTAATATTCATGTTTTTAAATTGCCAATATAGCATGACAAATTGGAGTAAGTCAATGAACTCTCACTATCACAGTAAGCAATTCTGAAAAAGTTTCTAATCATAATACTTATAGCTAACTCTTCTAGAACAAGAGCATCAATCTAAGGGTGCATCCTTATTTGGGGCAGCTCTTGTTCTTAGCCTGGAAGGGGCCAAGAAGCAAAACTTTTTACTGAAGTCAATGCAATTTAAACATATGCTGAAGACCTGTCCTGAATGTACATAGTTTGAATTGATATGCAAACACTCTTAATGTTTAAATCTTCATTTTTTTAAAAAGTTTATTTTGAAAATGACACAACCGTCTACAATTAATTTTTCCAAGTCATTGACTAGTTCAGTCACTCCAGAAAGAAATGTCACGGAACCACGTTTCTGGAACCATGACATCAACCACATAAGGCTATGGTAGAGGCAATATATATCCCTGCTATAAATAAATGTCAAAGCCTTGGATCTCCTATTTATTACACAGGGAAACATTTCTGCTAGTTCCGTTGTTTTGTTTAAGCAGCTGGTTTCAATCAAGACTTTCTGCAACTTTCCCCTTCCACAAAGGAGAAATGGGGGCCAGCAACCTGGTAAATTATGAGATCACCCTTGCAGGTAATCTTGTTTCTGGCATCCTCCTCTCTCATTACACATAACCAGCTCCAATGACTTCTATGGGAATTTGGCAAGTGTAGTCACACTAATAAAGCTTTCCCTAGTGCCTCAAGGAAAATGAAGAGGCCCATGCTTACCTCTGCAAATATTCCTAAAAATAAAAATTAAGCACTTACAGACACCTTGAATCTGGAGGGGATCTGGGACAGAAATTCAAACTGATTTAACCTAAATCAATTAAGTCTGATACTACAACCATCAAAGTTTATCTTAAACCAGTTTTGGCCATTTTGAGAGCAGTTTCTGTGCACTGAAATTCTGTTGCATTACAGATGTGAACCAGTTTCTGTCCCTAGCCTAAGAAAATGTTTACCACTCTGTTTTTAACCTTAATTTGTCTTGCAACAACTGTAACCTATTTGATCTTTGGCACGTAATCAAAAATGTGAATGTAATGTTTTAATTCAATTTCTTTCCCTGCCCAGAGTTTTGAAAAACTTTAAAGAAGTCAGATAAAAGAATTTAAAAGAACGTTAAAGAATAGTGGAAAAGAGAACATATCTGAACAATAACTTGGGACATGTTCATGCCACATTCTGGTTTCTGCTATATGAAAACCCCAGAGCAATTAACAGCATTCCTTCAAGAGCAATATTTAGTTTAGTAGACATAAAAGATAAAAAGGAATAGCTCATGCAAATAATATTTACATAAAGCATGTGTCTAAATTCACTAACTTGGCCATTAAGTCAGTGTTCAACAAGATGAATATTAAATGCATCTATTTTTAGTAATCGTGTTTAAACTATAAATGCAGATGTTTTCCTCCCACATAATATGGCTCCATCTAAAACTTGTGCCAGAACAGTCAGAGTATGATCAGAACTAAACATATATCAGTATTTTCTTCTTCACATCAAATAGCTATCTTTGTTTGTACTAAACACCCAGAAAACAATATAACTATTTCCAACAAAGATGCTTCAGCTATTTAAGGCCTTTGGAATGACAAGCCATTGACTCTTAATGCTTATCAACACATGTGCATTGTGAATAGCTTGCAACTAGGGACATGAACAGTTAAATGATTAATCATTTAACCAATTACAGATTACCAATTAGCTAGCATGGCACAGGGCACAGTCTGGCAGGGAAGCCGAGGAAGGGAAGCCACACAGTGTCCCAGTAGGAACTTGAAGGAAGCATGGCAGACAGGAGGGAGCGAGGAAGAGGGGGAAGGGAAAGGGGGGACTAGTACCTATGTCTGCTGCAAGCAGCCTTGCTAATGTGGAGGCTGAAAACTGCTTCACTGGGGTCTGTTTGGAGCTAGTATCCCTTCCCACTCCCTTGCTGTCCACAGAGAAAGCAGCTCAGCTGTAGGGCCTGTGCAGAGGCAAGATGGAGATAAGGGAACACAGGGCAGCTCCCCCCCTAGCCTGTGGCTCAGCCACAAAACACATCCCAACCGTGTGCAACATTTACATCTGGGCTCGGAGGGGACTTGCACACCAGGCTCACTGTGAGGTGCAGCCTTGGGGCCCCAGGAAGTTGCCGAGTACTCACTGCTTCTCAGGGGACTGGAAATACCCTGCTGGTGCACCCCGCAGGCCATGCCTGAGCAGCCCCACATGAGCCAGGCCAGGGCTGCCATACTGATTATTTGCTTAATCATTGTAATTACAACAGATTAAACAGATATTGTTTTTAAGAATCAGTATTTATACCTCTACTGTCAACACAGCAACCCATAAAATCCCACAAATCTACAAGCAAATGTTCACGCCACTGTACCTGCAAAGCTAAGTACCATTTGCTTTCAGCATCGTGGAATCTTTTCCTATGCTACTCTGTACTGCTGTAGTGTCAGAACATACAAAGCCACCCAAACCAAAAATCTCAAATGAAACAATGCAAAACAAAAAACACCCTTTATTCAATGTTTTAAAACAAAGTTGGCATTTTTTTTTAAGATAACTTCTTTCAAATTCAAGAGAAATGCATGTTTTTCATTTTTTTTCTTATAGAAGTGGAAAACAAAAATAAAGTTTACAGGACACCCCTCTTGTCACTAACTTAAGGGCTGGAGTAATCTGGTACCATCCCATTAGCCTCTATCACAGCCTTAAGATTTGAAAAAGAGTACATTAGAAAGAACTGTTTGTCAAACACTAATGACCACCATCAAATACCTACTGGCTTCTTCCCAATCCTCATTATCCTAAATAAATAACCTTACCAGCCCATTGTTGCTCCGGTATTCACTTCTCATTGCCCCTTTCATCACCACAGAGCAATAGTCTGATGTGCTATAACACTGTATAACAATTTAAAGAAACCCTTAAATATGAGGCAACCTCTACATGGAATAGAGCATGTTGGAGAATTCGATCTATAGAAGGTTGGAGACTTGTAGATCTACAGTACATCTTCACAGCCATCATCATTTAACGTTCTTTTTTCTGGTCAACTGTCCAGCCCTATTCATGTATTACAAGTGCTTAATTTTCTTTATGGAAGGGGGGGGGCCTTGAGAGAGGTAGAGAAGCCACCTCCTTTGGGTACAAGTCTTCCACATTCAACAGGAAATTTGTACTTTACATCTCTTAGATTTGGATTACACTGAGGAAACCATAATGCATGGCCAGACTCCAAGACTGCAATGATGTTAGTCTGACTCAGTCCTACAGTAATGATAGGGTCTCATCAGATTTGCTTGGGAGAACTCCAGCAATAAATCAGTACTAGCAAAGTCATCTATACTATATAGAACAGCCGTTTCCAACCTGTGGTCCATGGACTCTTGGGAGCCCACAGAAGATGACTATGATTAATTAAAAGTACATGAATACCCACACTTGCCATTCAAAAGGGTCTGCACCTCCATTCGAAATGTTTTAGGGGTCCACAAATGAAAGAAAAGGTTGAAAACTACTGATATAAAAGGTTTAAGTCAAAGCCTAGTGAGCCAATGTTAAAACAGCCACACAAAGGTGGTCCACTAGCAATGCAAGATATCAAGTTATCAATGCCTAACTCAGTGAGGGCCAACCTTTCTATCAGGCATGCCACAAATTAAGCCCTGTATCTTCCTTGAGTGCCACTCCAATCCCCTTCCTCTGAACCATACAGAGACTTCCAGTAACACTCTGGCACAGGTGCTACAGGTTAGCCACCCCTGGCTTAGTCATTGAGACTAGATGAATGAAGTTTATAACAGTAGTGCTCATCAGTAAAGGCACCACCACCCACCAGGCCATGGATAACATATGTACCAACCCACAGAGTGCAAGTCACATGTTTAAAGTGTATTTTATCTTAAATTAACAAGTCAACAGGCAGGCATAAAAAGGCATCTTTAAAACACTTAGATGTGATAACTATATCACAAATCTCACATCATGTTTTATTACACTTACATACGTGGCACAGTTACTAAATACACATTCCATAAAGAACAGTGTCCCTGAAGAACCATTTTACATGCGGCCAAGGGGATGCTAGTAAATTAGCCAGAATGCTGCTTTAAATGGCTATTGAATTTAGACATTGACTCCAGTAGAATTTGATGTTCAGCAGCTGCCTACAAAAGAGGCTCAACAACTTCCAGATACTCATCATTAATTCTCAGGCAAGAATGTAATTTTAGGGATCATTTTGTTTTGCTCATGCTCAAATGACATACATATAAAGCAATGCACTGTTGTTTTACTTTGCATATAAAACCATTTCAGTAGTAACAGCAACCACATCGTAGAGTTGACAACTGAATTATATTGAGTAGATTAAGCTTTGGTTCAGTTTCCTCTTATAGCAGCATCCTCCATCCTCAATATGGATTTTCCATTAACCTTATGGCTGACCTAACCATTTCTAAGTCAGCATCCTACTGAGACTTTCTTCAGCCTCAAAGCAAGTTCTGTCTCACCAAAGGGCTTCTCCAAAGCCCGCTAAGAGAATTTACTACAGTGGGTTTTGTACCAAGGTTCAGTTGAACATACGATTTTCTCTTAGCTAGGCTGCTATCCATTTACTTTATGTCAGAGTTAAATGCCTATTGAAATTCTTACTCTACAAAGTGGCCAAGGGATGAGGTACTCAACTGATTCATGCCAATGGAAACACCTTTCCTAGTCAGCAAAGAATGTATATACAAGTAAGATTAATTGCTGTAAGACTAGACCTTACTGAATTACCAGTGTTACTACAGTATGCAGAAATACACATGCTTGTCTGAAATCAGATGTAATGTGTTCATCATACGTGATAATTGCATTTCACCTATAAAAGTTGACTATGCTAACACAGCTATTCAAATGCTACGCAAAAAGGCAAAGACAGATGCAAAGGCAATTAAAGGTGCATCTCAAGGTGATAAGCAACCCTAAATTCACAAACACAAGATGCTTTGCAGAAAAGTAATGTTAAGAGTCTAGTTTGAAATTTAAAAAAAGCCAGTGGTGGGGAGCTGGGACACACTATACAAACAAAGCCACAGTTTTACCAATAAACTGCAACTTCTCCATGACTGTCTACATATAATGTCCTAATCACGTCCTTCTCTAATAAAGGACATGATACAGCTATTTTGGCAGAGCCTTCCAATTGAGGGCCTGGCCTATGAAGGCTGGAAGTCTGTGCAAAATCCTTTAGACTCACTACCATCTCAAAATCAATTTTAATAACTGACTACCTAGCCATAAGCCCAAAAAGTGTGTTCACACAATTGTTTTTAAAAACCGAATTTGTTTATGCAGTCCTGAATGAGGAACAAGACTCATCTCTAAAGATCAACAGTATTTCCATAATGGTACAGCAAGATACAGCAACTACTATCCCAAGGGGTCAGTGAGAATTTCTAAAGTAATCATTAATCATCTGATAGAAAAGGAAGTCATTGAAAAAAACTATGGACATGATAAATTGCAAGCCTCTACATCAGAAGTGGAATAATGCTTCTTTCTGATGACCAGAAGCAGCAATCAGGACCACCAGCAAGCACAAGTGAGAAGATTTAGAACAGGATCAGATCAGGTTTATCTGCAGATTTTTCTCCAATTGTTAATCAGGCATTCCCTACCCAGGGCAGAAGGAGGGAGGGGAGCCTTGGCTGGAGAAGTAAAAACTTGCAGCTGATCCCCCGTTTACAAATAATGGAGCTTCTCATGGGAACAAGCTAGGAATGAGGAAAGAAAGTAGCAAGGGTATTCTGTTTCATGGCCAAAATAAAACAAAACCTAACTGCCTGATCCCCTCATCTCCACCTCACACTGCATTTACTGTAATACTTAAAAAGGACTTAGACTCCACCAGGACAGCATTAGAGGAATTTCAACAATGCAAAACCGCTGTGGGACAGAGCAAGATGCAGCTATTTGGACTCGTTAGGGAGACAAAGAAAGGGAAAAGTACTGCTCAACTGATACAATGGGACCTCCTCAAAATACAGAGGGGGGAGGGGGGGAAGAAACTACAGACCTTTTTGATTCCCTCCAACATCTCTCCCTTTCACTGTAAATGAAAGAAGAGCTAGATTTCCCCTCTCCAGGGGGAAGGGATGTTGTGGCAGGAACAAACATCACTTTCAGAGCCAAAAAAGACACCAGTTTCACTGGCTACTGCGGTCCACATATACATGAAGCAGGGCTGCCACTGCCCTGCCCTGCCTTTGGGAGCAGAGGTCCAGAGACACAGGGCAGTCGGGGAAATGGAAGCGGTCATGGGGGTAGAGAGGATGACGCAAAGTAGGGAGGGGAGTCGGCCTTTCCCTCGGCTCCGAGACCAGGCTCGCACCTCGGACTCACAGAGGAGGTGGGCGCCTGCGGGACACAGACCCCCTGCAGGTCCCCCTCCTCCTCGGCTTTCCAGCCTGGCAGCTGTGGTCGCTCAGGGAACCAGCCCAGCACCTCGGCGGCATCAGGGGGCTTCCACCCACACGGGGGGAGCGGCGCGGCTCCCGGCTCTAGCGGGGCAAGGAAACACAGCCGGAGGACGGAGCCCGCACCTGAGGCAGGGGGACCGCACCGTTTCCCCCCCACCCGCCGGAGGGACCCAAGCCCGAGCCCCTGCGCCTGAGGGCGCCTTACCGCCGTGGAGCCGGACGAGGAGGCGATATAGACCTTGATGACCATGGTGGGGAGCACGGCGCACGTTGCCCAAGCAGCTCTGGCGGCGGCTGAAGCGATGGGGCGGGGCAGGAGGCGGCGCCCCTGGCTCCGGCTCCCGGAAGGGCGCGGCGCCGCGAGGGGCGGAGCCAAGGGGCGGGCGGGGCTGCGGCTCTGCCCAACCACACGCAGGGCCCATCCCCGAGCTTGAGCGCCCCCCGGCGGCGAGACCGCCCGCAGCCTGCGCCCTCCAGCTTGGAGCCGGCAGCCGGGCTGCGACGTATCCCCGGGAGTGATAGCGATGCCGCCGCCGCTGCCTGGCAGGAGCTTTCACCGCGTGGGGAAGCGCAGAGCTGCGTCGGCGGCTGCGGCCCGTAGCACAGCCAGGCCGCGGGCAGCGCCAGCAGCTCCCTCCCTCTCTCTCACACACGCTGGAAGGGGAGGGAGGTGCCGCACACCCCGCTCACTGCCGCTCCCGGCAATGGCTGCCCCGAGCGCCGGGGGTTTCTTTCCAGGCTGCTCGCGGGCGCCCGAGGAGGCAACAGAAATCAAACAGAGCCCTTGAGTAGTTCGCTTTTAAGACCTGTGGGTTTATTTAAATAAGCTGCTTTTTTTTTTTAATGCCATGACAGTCCAAATTCACTTGCTGGTTAAATCCAAAGGCAAATAAACACCAAAGCCAAATCCTGCAACTCAGCACACCTAGTCTGCCCCATCCATTTCTTACCGGTTGAACTGAGCAGACATCTTTGAAGGCTTATTTTTAATTTAATAAAAGCCGGATGAATTCTTCTAGCCAATTAAAGAAATCTGAATGAAATCCTGAAACCCAATTCACCTAGTGTATAGTATCCTTTTCTTATCTGTTGAGCTGGTCAGGTATCCTTGAAGATGCCCGCATAATGTCCTTTAAAAAAAAAGTTTAGTAAATGCAACACACCTAGTTTGCCATATCCTTTTATCAGCATAATTCACCAGTCATCTTTACAGATGCCCCCACCTCCCCTGCTCCAGGCTTTTCCCCATAGTCAGGTCAGTCCCGTTTGCTCATGAAGTAAAATCAGGGTTTGTTAGTGATGATCACTGCACCCCCTCTCCCATGGTATCACAAACACCAGATTAAAATTTGATTGCAGCATTCATTTGCAAAATGAGCTGTGAGAGCGAAAACATTCAACAGCCGGGTCCTGTGTGACAGAAGCTGAGTCCCCTCCCTTTAACTTCACAGGGAAGGCGGTAGGCCGGAGGAGGCTCAGCACCCCCCAGCAATGGCTGTTCCTCAGGCACAAGAGCCCTGTGTTCCACAACAGGGGGGGGCAGTGTGCAGTGCTTTTGTGTGCTGAACTCACGCTGCTCTGCACTGCTTTTCAATGTTGCCATTGCTTTTGAATTGCACTGCTTTTGTGTACTGCCTGTAATTTTCTGCCTTCCCCTTGCTGTTGTGGAAGAGATTTGCTTACAAAGTGCTATTCAGATGATTAAACATGCTATTCAAACTGGAGTCCCTTTTCCAAGCAGCTTGGGTTGTAAAAGCACAGGTGCAAAGAGAAGAGAATGAAATTCACAGCAAACTCAATAGAGAGCTCACCTCTACAGCTGAATCTCTCACAGAACAGATGGATCTCCAGAACTTCATGAAGGAGGAGACTGAGGAAGCTAGGCAAAGCTGAATGGGGGGGATTTTTTCCGTCATAAAGGGTGGCATGAAACAAGGCACAAAGTCAGGAGGGATGACAGAGATAAAGGATTCCATTACCATATGAATCACTAGCAAAACTCTGGGGCAGGATCAGGCGCCAGGGGCAGAGGGCATAGGTCTCTCTCTAACATGTCACATTTTCACAGATATGAGTGGAAGGAACAGGATGAGTACAAATACCATGAAATAATGCATCCATATAAAAATACCAGTTGGGAGCTCTTTTCAGTAGTGATTGTCTTTTATTTTATATTTGTCTAGCACAAGGACGTCCTAATTAATAAAAAAGGAAAAAAATAAAGTCTGAGATAGTGAGATTGTTACAAAGTAGCATTACTGAGGAAGTGAGAACAGAATTAGAACTATTTTCTAATGAGTTCTGTCCCTCATATTGACTGTTTTTCTATGCTGAGATGCCAGTGAATTGGGATGTACCCTCTCTTTCTTGCCTACTAGAAACCTGCTATGATCATCAGTCTCCAAAGTGTACTTTAACAGACATTTTATCTTCATGAAAGAAGATTTATTAAGTTAACAGCAATGAATGAACTGCCTATTATGGTAGCTAGGTGCTCCTGAATCATAATAGTAAATTTTCTGCGTTATGGCAGAATATTATGTGTTTTCTAGTCCCATGTTATTCACCTAAAACCAATGCTATTTTTGCTTTCCATATTAAACAGTTGTTGAAGTGTTTAATTACCTGTCTTATGCTAGTCAAGTGATATTATTTTGACATTATACTTCTAAATGTTTCTTACTGCCACCAAACATTTATTTCATTTGTATAAAGTATTCAGAGTATGTCAGCTCCCTGATTCCACAGCTTTGGTACTGTAATGTATACATATGTGTATATATAATGTGTATATATAATATAGGGTCATTGGATTAGGCTACTTCCGTGTCTTACAATACAGCTCATTTCACTGTAACCAGGAGATGCAAGTAAAGGAAAATTTAGTAGATGTTTAGTTTATATTATATATACAATTTTGAAATAAGGGCCTGATGCTACTCTCTCTTAAACCTAGTAGCAATACTCCCATTGCTTTAAGGGAAAGCAAAATTGTAACTCAAATATGTCGTGAATTCTGACGTCAATAACTTAATCTTCCTGTAGGCAGAGGCATGTGGTAGCAAAGAGTGATTAAGGTATATTTCTGTGGTTCCAAAGGTTTGAATTTGAACCTTGTTCCAAGCTTGTGCTAAAGCCTACCCCTACTCCAGGGGTCAACAACCTATGGCTTGTGGGATAGGGCCCATTCGATCCACTGACACAGGGCTTCAGTGGTATTTGTTCGCAGAGGGCTTCAGCAGCAGTCACTTTCCCATGGTGGTATGAAGAAAAATCACTGGCTGCTGGCATTTTTCCCTTGTGGCTCCAGGGAAAAGCAGCAGTGGCAGTTGGTCACAGCCCACCCTCCTACCTACCCAAACTGACCCAGACTGGATCAATCAGACCTACAGACTGAAAAGATTGTTGACTGCTTCCCTAGTCAGCTAACCTGACAGCATAGGGGTACATGGTCAGTCAGGCTGGAGAGCTAAATGTGCTATTAGCTAGATGAGCTGTTAGCTGGAGATAACCGGTGAGCCACACCATGCTACCATGGTGGTCTCCTGGCTCAGGCAGGCATTTGACCTTTTTTTGACAAGGCCAGAAGTCCTGCTAGACTTGTTGGCTGAGTGTTATTCCATGACTATCTAAGATGGCAATTTTATATCTAGTGAGAGAAAAAAATCTTCCCATTTCTGAAGTCAGAAGTCTGCTTAAGGTCTTTGAGTACAGACAAATTAGCTGATTTTCAGCCTGTAAAACATGGTGGACTATGGCAGGGCACCAATGGTGCCTACCATTTCAAGGGCTAGATCAAGCACTCAGCAGGTGTTTGATTGCTGTGGCCATTTTAGAACTCTGGCCGCCTTTATAAACGAGAGTATTTTCCTGTGGGCAGGCAGGCAAGAAACACTGCCTGGCTGAGTTGCTGCATGGAAACATCTTGCAGATAGGAGCAGGAGGCTCTAGTCCTGGGCATGATGTAAAACTGCACCCTGCTAGCAGTGGGTGGTCTTGTGGTGCAGGAACCCCAGGGAAATGCCAGACTAGTTACCACCTTGGTGAAAGGCAGGTAGGGGCGCCTTAACCCCAGCCTCTGCCTTTTGGTGGGTTATATGATCCATCTAATCCAGGGGAGGCCAAGTAAGTTTCTTGAAGTGCCTGAGCCTACTGGGGGGAGTGACCCCATGGGGGCCAGGCATGCTTTGTGAAGCACGTGAGCCAGGAATGGGGGACCCTGATTCCTAGGTGCAGGCATGAGACTTAGACCTAACCTGAGGGACCCAACTGGTCAATGCTGGGGCCAGGAACCAAATAGGGGTCATAAGGGCCAGAGGCCCACTATGAGGGATACTCATATAGAGCAGAGAAGCTCAGGGTCCTGACTGGCCTGAGATGGGGCCAAGGCTTAAAGGGAAGCTGAAGGTGCCAGGGAAGGGGCCACAGCTAATGGGCGAAGGGGACGGTTGAGCTGGCTGCCTGAGATGCCAACTGCGAGGCTTGGGCCATGGTACAGGGGTGGAACGGAGCTGCGGATAGTGCCCCCCCCCCAATATTGGGGTGTGTAATGGGCAGCCTTTCACATAATTCTCACATCAATATTATTACATCAAGGTGTGGCAGGTGAGTGAAGCAAATGACTGACCTGTAGACAGGGGCCAGGCTGGTGCTTATACCAGGCATGAAGGCTTGCCTTTGCCACAGGGACTTACCAATACAGCCTGGCACACTAGGCTCAGAGAACTTTTGTTGTGATTGGTGTAGCCCATCCACCAATCGGGTAAAGGCTAGGAAGGGGCTTGCCTGCCCCTGCCGGGGGGGTGAGGACAAAAAGCCTCAGATCTGATTACAGCCTGCACTTTGCCTCCAGAGTGAATAAAAGGAACAGTGTGCTCGGCATGCAGCAGATGCATAGAGGGGCAGAAGAGGATGGGCAAAGAAGAGCTGGGGTGAGCTGGCAGCAGGTAGAATCAGAAGCCTGAAGATGCTTCTTTGTGAGTGGGAGCAGCAAGCAGCTGCATGCCCAGCTCCACCGTGGGGAACGTGGTGTCAGTGCACAGCTTGGTGCACAGAGCCCAGACTCTGGGAGCCATCTGAGGCAGGTTGGGTCTACAACCCCCTAGTGTGAGGCTGGAAATCCAGAGCCAGCAGCACAGTGTGGTGTGGCACAGTCCAGCAGTACCCTGACCTCCCGAGGTGGCTCAGGTCCACCCTTTCCTGGCACGCGGCCAGAACTCCCAGGCGTGCTCAATGCACGGCTGGTCCAGGCAGGGACCTGGGCCTAGGAGCCACAGAAGGTGGCCCTAGCCCCCAACAGTGAGCAGAAGGCAGAGCCCTCAGTGCATGCGACGGTGCATGGGGCCACCTGTGGGAATTAGCCCAAGGACACCCCATGGCCTTGTTGCACAAACATAATTTCATATGGGGTTAATTTAATGCCCCGTCGGGGAGTGTTTCGAATGCATGTAAGAGCTAGCGGCAATGCTTGAGGCCACTTAAGGTGTGCTTCAGTCCAGATCTTGGTGAGTAGAGTTTTTAAGGTCCTATTCATGCGTTCACTTGTCCTGAACTCTGTGGTCTCCATGGTGTGTGTAGTTTCCAAGTGATCTTGAGGGCTTGTGTGACCTCTTGAACTACTTTTCCCACAAAGTGCTGTCCTTGATCCGACTCAATGGA
>NW_017728916.1:24323282-24325707 GCF_001723895.1 Crocodylus porosus
GGAGACATTCCTGGATGCTTTTGGTGAGCCATGGGGGCTTGTGTGCCCTCCTGCTCCCTTTGATCCGTGTTGGGATTACCTCCCTTTGGGCTTGGAGGATCGTCTCCTTAAGAAGCAACCACTCTTCTTGGACACCTGGCTCCCCTTCCCTCCGAGACCTCAGTGCTTCCCCGACTATTCTCCTTAGCTCATGGAAGTCCTCCCTCCTGAAATCTAGGGCTGCTGCCTTGCTGTAGGCCTTTGCCACATTGCGCTGGATGGTGAATTCTAGCAAGCAATGATCGCTGTCGCCCAGGTGGTCTAGCACCTGCAGCCCCCTCACTAGATCGTCACCTGTGGCCAGCACCAGGTCCAACAAGGCGTGTCTCCTGGTGGGGCTATGCACCTCCTGGGTTAGCAAGAGGTCCTGCATTTTGGCTAGGAACCTACATGAGCGGTCAGACCTGGCTGACTGCTCTGTCCAGGAGATGTCTGGAAAGTTCAGGTCACCCATGATGACCACATCCTGGATTATAGCCTGCACTTTGCCTCCAGTTCAATAGAGCGTTAAGTATAAATTTGCAAAGAGACTCTTCTGGGACCCCTTCCCTGATAGTTATATATACTTACCGATATATATTTGTGTTTTGACTGGTGTTTAACGGTATTTATACGTGCTCACCTGTACCTACCTCTTGTTTGTCAATTTTAAATAAACTGATTATTAACAAATTGCTTGGGCTACCTAGAAGGGTATAATCTTTCAGCCTTTATCTGTAGGGCATATTTATATATATATATGATTGTTAATATCAATTCCCTTGATGTGTGTGTGTGTGTGTGTGCATGTATATATATTAGTTAAGCATCTCTTTCTCCTGGCTTAACTTTAGAGGGAGTAGAAGAATCTGGCCTGCATATTGCAGATCCCTATCACAGTACTCATGCCTGTCACCCATTCCTTCTATCTGGAGAGGGGAGCACTTTACTTGGGTGCACCCCGGTTACAAACAGATACACTGAAATATGGTAACAAAATATCTGACTAAAGAGTGGAATCCATCTTACACAAAAGATCAGGAAGTGCCTGTGTGCCATGTGCTTCAGAACTTCTTGGAATTGCCAATGAAAATAATTCCAGTATTTGATCTTTAATTTTTTGCCAAATACTGTAAAAGCAGGTCAGGTTTCATTCCCCTATTTTGTCTCTGATATTACTAGAAAAATAGCAATAGCTCTCTGAATTGTTAAAATGTGCTGAGTAGGGCTGTCAAACTGCAGGCTTAATGCAGCCCACAAAGGGTTAATCTGTAGCCCCAGGCTCCTCCTGGCTGCTGCTCCCTTTCACTCGGACAGGGGCAAGAGGTAGGGCAGGGCAGATGTCACGGCATGGAGAAGGGCAGCCAATAGTGCCAAGGGTGCCTGCAGCAGAGGACCCCACAGGAAAGGCTGGAGGGACCAGCTGCCTACATGTACAGTGGTTGTGGGGGAACTATCCATCCATGTAATTCCAGGAGAGTGCAGATGGGAAGGCAAGGAGGGCCATAGATCCTGCTGGAATGCCCCCTGCGGCATGAGGTCCATGCTGGTATGGCTGCTGATCACTAGGAAGTTGGACAGCCCAGTACTTCAGGGGACATTTGATGCCTTCTTAACATTCCAGTTGGGAAGAGAAGCTCTGTTCTTCTTAAAATCCATTCCAAAATTGTTGTGTTAGCCTCTTCTTTGACCCAAAAAGCAGATGGTAAATCATAATTTGCCATTTCGGTTGCCTTTAGCTCAATGGAAGAGGCACTGTACACACAATTTATACCTGGTGCCACATGTTTCCCCCAGCACAGCTACATTAGCTGGTGATTGCACAAGTGGGGACTCCATGATCTCTTATCCCATTCCACCCACATAAAACACTGGGGCACAACAGCCTCATGGAGGCTGCTTTCCTAGCTGGACTGCCACTTGCAATTCAGGTAGCTATAGTAAATGAATAAATAGATTTCATAGACATTAGGGGCTGGAAGGGACTATGCAAAATCATTGAGTCCAGCCCCCCTGCCATAGGCAGGAAGTCTGCTGGTGTCAAATGATCCCAGCAAGATAAGCACCCAAATGTCTTTTTGAATGAGTTTAGAGTAGGTGCTTGCACCTACTGGGGGGAGTCTGTTCCAGAACCTGGACTTGGACTGTAAAGAGTTTTTCCTTATCATGGAATCAATGGGTCGGAAGAGACCTAGACAGATCATCTAGTCTGACCCCCTGCCATGAGCAGGAAGGAGCACTGGGGGTGGCAGGGGTCATAAGACCCCAGCCAGATGCCTATCCAGTCCCCTTTTGAAGATTTCCAGGGAAGGTGAGAGCACCACCTCTCTGGGGAGCCTATTCCAGGCTCTGGCCACCCTTACAGTGAAGTAGTTCTTCCTAATATCTAACCTAAACCTATCCTCCC
>NW_017728916.1:24331324-24354645 GCF_001723895.1 Crocodylus porosus
GCCCAAAGGGCAGGAAGTCAGCTGGGGTCATAGGATCCCAGCAAGATAAGCATCCAATTTACTCTTGAAGGTGTTCAATGTAGGCGCTTGAACCATCTCCGCTGGCATGCCTAATTTTGCTTGAGATCATTGGATGCATGCCAGAGTTTCATTTGCTTTGCCAGCTACAGCATCACATTGGTGGCTCATGTTCACCTTGTGGTCAGTCAGGTCACCCTCAATTCTCTTTCGGTCATTGTGCTAGTGAGCCAAGCCTATAAGTATGATGTTAGTTTTTCTTCCCAAGGTGGAGCACCCTGCACTTGTCTGTGCTGAATGCCATCAGGTTTTGGCTCGCCCACCTTGCAAGGCTAGCCAGGTCAGCCTGTATCCCCAGCCTGTCCTCCAGTGTGACAACCTTCTCCCATAGTTTAGTGTCATCCGCGAACTTTGCCAGTCCTCATCTGATGCCCAAATCCAGATGATTAACGAAAATGTTGAAGAGTACTGGCCCGAGGACTGAGCCCTGAGTGACACCACTGGTTGCCATGTGCCATGTTGATTTGCTCCCATTGACTAATACTCCTTGGGTCTGATCCCAGAGCCAGTTCCCCAGCCATTGGACCATGGGATGGTCAAGGTCACAGTTCTCCAACTTAACCATGAGGACATCGTGGGAGACCAAATCAAAGGCTTTCTTGAAATCCAGTTATATGACATCAACCCCATCTCTCTTGTCCAGGCAATGAGTTACCTGGTCATAGAAGGAGACAAAGTTGGCTCTTTTCCAGTCTTATAGTACCTCTCCCAAGCACCATGAGTTCTCAAATATCTTTGCCATGGGGTGTGCTATGATGTCCGCCAGCTCCTTCAGGACTCTCGGATGCATTCCATCCGGGCCCGCAGACTTATGGATGTCAAGCCTTTCAAGATGTGCCTTCACTTGATCTACATCAATTGTGGGCCCATCTCCCACCCCCTGGATGCTTTGCATCCTGTCTGATAGGGTGACCGCCTATGGTGAGTGGAAGACCTACGCAAAGCAATCATTTAGGAGACTGGCTTTTTTTGAGTGTCAGATGTCAGCTGCCCCATTTGATTTAGCAGGGGTCCAATGCTGCCTTTGTTCTTTCTCCTACTTCCCACATATCTGAAGAAGGACTTTTTGTTATCTTTGATTCCTGTGGCTAGCCTGAGTTTGGTTTCTGCCTTGGCTTTTCTGGTCTGCTTTCTACAGATATGGGCTAGTGCTATGTAGTCCTCCTTGATGATGATTCCCATTTTCCATCTAGAGTAAGCACCTCTTTTTAGTTTCAGGAGGTCCAAAAGTTCTCTATTGAGCCAAGGGGGTACCCCAACCCACTAACTGCATTTCCTGTGAGACAGAATGGACTTTCCTTGTACTTTCAGGATTCCCCTTTCTAAGGGGCCATGGTCTTTTAGTGCCTGACTGACCAGTCTCCTGAGTTTGTGGAAAATCAACCTTCCCAAAGTTGAGGATTTCTGTTTTACTGAGAGATTTGCCCATTCTGCATTGGATAGAGAAGGTGATCAGTTCATGGTTGCTGTCACCAAGCTTCCCCTTGATCCTCAGATCGCTAACCAGATCCAGCAGTGCCTCTCCCCTGGTTGGCCCATAGATCTCTTGCATTAGGTAGAGCTCATCAATGCAAGCAAGGAAGCTACGTGACCAGTCAGATTTGACCGTGTGCTTGTTTCATGAGATGTTGGGGAGATTGTAGTCCTCCATGATGACCATGCATTGGGAGCGTGCAGCCTCAGCCAGTTCCCTATTGAATTCATGATCCAGCTCTTACTCTTGCTTGGGAAGTCTGTAACAGACTCCTATAATTAGATCTCCTTCCCCATGCTCTCCCTGTATTTTAACCCAGAGGGTCTCAAGTTGCCCTCCTTGGTTGCTAAACTTAGTTTGAAGGGAAGTGTACTGCTCCTTCATGTAGAAAGCTAACCCCCACCCCACAACATGGTGTCTCCTATACACCTTCTATACCTATGGACCAGTCATAGGTGGAGTCCCACCAGCTCTACGTTATCCCTACAACATCATGATTTTTGACAGTCGGGAGAAGGGCCAATTCCTCTTGCTTGTTTCTCAAACTCCTAGCATTTGTGTGCAGGCAGTTGAGCCTGCCATGGGAAGCCCTGGGCTTCCCTGTGGGCTGGACATGATCATTCCTTGGGCTGTCATCAGAGTACGTTCCCTTGGGCTACCTAACCTGTTAATACTATGTTTGACATGACCTGGGCTAGAACTGTTAATTGATTGCCCATCCCCCAGCAATCCTAGTTTAAAGCCCTGTCAAACAGATCAGCCCTTCTGGCTGAGAAGAGCTTCTTCCCTTTCAGGGTGAGGTGGAGGTCATCCCTTCCCAACAAGCTTCTGCCCCTGTTCCTGAAGTAAATGAATGAATAGCAAATTAATCTTATCCGATTTTGTAAAACAGGCCATAATCTGTCCCTATATGAGGAGAGAGAGGTAGTTAGCTGTTTCTTATGAAAGCCTATGTCTATATGAGGAGAACCATGAAGAATAGAGTAGTATGATGCACTTTGTATGTCCTTGACCTTGCCCCTGCTATTTTGCTTTACTGTCACAGAGCTAAATGAGTTGAATCTACTGATGATGGATTTGAATTCAGTTGCTCAGAATATAAATCTATATTTATATATGACTTAAAACAAGCAAAGGTATCCTAAAGCAATACCTACTTATGGTACAGCTTGAACTAGTATTAAGTAATATAACAATTTATTTTGCTAAGTTTGTCTCTAGCATAACCACTGAAGGCAGAGAAATTTGCTCTAAGAATGTTGGAGGAAGACCAGAATTTGATACCT
Source organism: Crocodylus porosus (assembly GCF_001723895.1). Lineage (NCBI taxonomy): Eukaryota > Metazoa > Chordata > Crocodylia > Crocodylidae > Crocodylus > Crocodylus porosus. The sequence continues at coordinate 24,334,163 of NW_017728916.1, forward strand.
TTGCTCAAAGCTTACATCCAGGAATGAAAGAAACAGTGAAATGTCTAAAAATAAGAAGGCCACAAGAGGAGAAATGTAGGAACACCGTTTTGTGTTGTTTTTGTGACCATTCTGTTTTCCTCACAGAATGTGTCCATTCTAAAAATCATGAAAACCTCAGTGACCCATTGTGGATACATAAAGTATTTATTAAATAAAGATAAGTGTGCATTAAAATTATTTTTTCAAAACAGTCTTGAAATATCTTGGTCACGGTCTTATATATCTATGATTGTTAATGATCCTTCAACAGACTTCTGAGCAAAAGCCCAATCTAATGTACAGCAGGACTCAGAAAATTTAGAGAGCCTTTGAATAAAGGTGAATTCAAAAGCTATTGAAAAGTATTTTAAAATGTTATAGAAAAGTGATTTCACCAGAGTCACTAGTGTAAGAAGTTAGCATGGGAAACCGGCTAGAAATCTTGTGCATACCAATATAGTTCCAGTGAAGATGATGGAGCAACACTGATTGTACCAGCTTAAGATCTGGCCCACTCTATCCCCTTTCTATAACAAGGAGGAACAGCTATTAGCTTCTGAGCTTACTGGTTGATAGCTGGGGAAAGGTAGCTCTGCTTCTTCAAGTGATTTGGGTCTAGAGAGAAAGATTAATGGGCCATTGCCATCCAAGAACTGAATCAGCCACCATAATCTAATGTAGAGAGAAATAAAATTCTGAATACAGAAGTCAGAAATTTGTGAATTGACGGGTTCAGTTGAAGAATAACTTTACAACTAAACAGAGACACCTACTGGAATAGCTAGAGACTTTCAAGGATTCCAAGCAAGGAAGTTTAATTACACTGTAATTCAAAATTACACGAAGTAGTGTAACTTAAAAACATAGATGTCTCCATTGAAACTTAACAGTAGAATTAATCAACATTGAGCTATCATTGTCTAAACCTGGATGTCCATTGGAATGAAATACGAATGCATATGAAAATATTTTCAGCATGCTGCACAGGGTTTCAGCCAAAGAATTCCAAGTGTGAATGGGCCACAAAGGCCTATAAAGGAAAAGTACAACAACTGTGGGGACAGTGGCGGGGGGAAGGAATCCAATGAAGTTAGCAGAGGGTGCATCTACATGTGCGCTTTACTGCAGTCGACTAATTGGCTCCACAATAAAGCATCACTGTCTACATGTGCACTGGTATTAGGGTGCAGTAAATTAATTAACTCTGCCATAAGATAGTACTGTCGGGGACAGGCTGACTGGGACACAAGGGTACTAAAGTGCAGGGGCTGCCTGTTGCACAGCTCTGTACTTTAGCGCATGCATGCCCCAGCCAGTCCCTCTGCCACCTGACACTGCCACACAGAGCTTGGGACTGACCTCCCTGAGCCTTCTGCCAGCATGGGATTACTCTGTACTGGATGAAACTGCTGCTGTCCCAGGCACATGTGCAGATGCTGTGCCTGGGAACAGTTGACTCTGGTGCAAACAGCTCTGGAGTTTATTGTGTCGCATTAATGGAGCCAGTAGATGCACCCAAAATATACTTGTCAAATTTAAAAGTACTTATAAAAACTTTGGAACAGAGAACAGTTAGTTACATCACCACTACCAAAGAGTCCAGGAAATGCTATGTGAGGAGATTCTGATGCCATGACTGCCTGAAGGGTATACACAAGATCTGGATCTCACTTAAAGGCAGGTAAGTAAAACAAATTGTTTTCATTTTTCTCAAAATTATAATAGTCATAACTGAGCACTTGTAGAGCCAATATGTTACCTGGTGTAATGCTACTATGTCTAATAGAGTTACTCAATCGCTACATCACAAAGCTAGGTAAACATGCTCTAGAATTCATGTTCTTGATGAACCACCTAATCATCCACACTGAAAGTCCATCGAGTCATTTCCCTGTGCTACTATGTCCTCAGCCCACAGGTTTTGCTCAAGTTCCACATGTATCTTTCTACCTGGCCAATCTGCAGCCTAGTAGCAGCATAACTGTAAGATAGAGGGATTGAATAAACACAGTCCTCCGCTGGCATTCCTCCAGTTCCCTGTCTCTCTATGTTCGAACACTTCTGGACATCTCCATTGCATTTTGCATCCTGGAGGCTGGATGGCACTTTATAACTCTTTGTTCAGTATTTAAACCCTCATATTTCTTGCAGACTGCCAAACTAGCCTCTACCAGGCTCCAGGTTGCTGGCTAACTTATGCTCTGCCAAGCCAATGATGTGTTCCCAAAATGCAGCTGGTTATCCAGAGGAACAAGAATATTCATTGTTAAAATGCCATCTTGAGTTAGCTTTCTCAGCAGTTGCATTCACAGGACTGGATCACAGTGCCAAGAGCATATCAAGCACCTGTACCAAAAGACCAAGATGCAAATCAAGGGTTTGGAAATGTCCCTGCTTCATTACCCCCTCTACCCACATATTAGTGATATGCTGCAAGTTCTGCAAGTTCAGCCCTCAGTTTTCAAGACAGATACCTTGCTTACATAGATGAGAAGAGAGATGAGATTCATCAGGAGTCTTTAGGATGTGACCACAAATACAGCAGCTCACCCCACAGAAAACCTGTAACAGTATGCTAAGTAAGCTTCTCTTGCTGGTCAACCTAGGAGACTTCTCTGATTATTTGGTAGAGGAGTCATATGCATCACTGCTCAGAAAGGAATAGAGCAACTACAGACTCAGGTCAAAAAGTACAGTTTATCATGTTTTTTGTGTTTTAAGGAAATTTTGTATAAAAGAGGAAGGATTACCTGGTGAATGACCAATGAATTCAGTTAAGGAGAATGTAGGTTCCCTAGGGTATGATCAGCTTTGGTTAAAGGGGGGAACCACATAAGGGGTTTATGCACCTGCTTGGTGTCCTTCTTTCTCAGCTTCCTCCTCCCAGTATCTCATACACCCCAAGGTGACTCATGTGTGTGTCTGAAAAGCTGAAGTGGAGGGACAGTGGAGAGGATAGGGAGCAAGGAAGAATTGTAGATGCACAAGCCCAAGCACTACGTATTTCATACTATGCTTATATTAACTTTAGCTATGCTTACTTGGTCACAGTCCTCTCAGGGTTTGTTATAAAAGACTAAAGATATTTTCCTAATGATGTGTTACAATCTTGGTAAGCACATCGTGGATTAGAATTGAAGGAAACTCATAAAATTGAAATTGTGGCTCTGCCACTGAGCTACATTGCATATTCAGTGGATGACATTTGTCAGTGTCCAAGGTCATCTGAGGACTGTTTTGTCTTTGGTTGTCTGCTTTTATAGAAGCTATCCCACCGGGAGAAGAGGGCCACAACTAATATTTTTTGGAGATGTCCTTGGAACATTTTTCATTTCTGCACAGTTAAATCACTGATGCTGTCACTGGCAAAGCCAAAACTATTCCTTTTTATTGTTCTTCTCCTTTGGTGGTTCTCTTTTCAGGAAGGGAAGGAATGGTGGATGCTACGAGGCTCTCATTCAAACAGCACTCACTTCAGTAGCTTATGAATATTCTTCTGGATCCCCACTTCTAGGACATGATGCTTGCAACTTTGCTTTGCTTTCTGTCTTCCATTTATGAATTTGTAATTGTTACATAAATTTGCCATGCACTGGAAATGTTACTTGGTCAGTTATGTGAATTGGTAAGGCAGACTTTGCTGGTCAATCTCTATAACTTACTATAGGAATATCAAACGATGCAGATCCTGGGGCTCCTCCCTGCTGCAGGATCTTTCCCTGGTTGGGCTTACTACAGATCATGAATAAGCGTGAGAACAGTGAACAGGCTTGGTAGCTTTTATTAGTGACCATCAACGTAGCCGCGCAGTGGCTAGAACTCACCACGCCTCACGCGCCCTAATGGTGCACGAGACCGATGAACCTGGCTGGTGAGTAGCTTCTGGGGTTTCAGGTCGCCGGGATCAGGCGGGTCTCTGCGTCCTCCTTCGGTTGGCCACTCCGAAGGCCGAGCCGTGTCCGTAATAATTTGCCGTAAATAGTTCCGAGTCCGTTAGACGCAGAAAGGACCCTGACAATCAGGTGAAGACTCCTTTTATAGCCTAGGTGACGTGCGGTGGTGTAATTGCGTGAGGAACCTTTCGATAGGCCCATGGCACTGACTGACTTGTGCTGGACTCCGCCTTGTGGAAAGTTCTAGCTACCGCTTATCTCTTACATTGATGGCAGAAAAACAACTACGGTCTGCCTAGCAACTGTTACATAACTCTGTGTAACTTTTTCTGATTGGCGAACGTGGCCACTTAACAAACATAGTGATCACAACACTCCCGAGCTGGACCCACAGACCCAGTGGCATTTATAGTGCATCTGGTGGCAGTGGCAGTGCTCCAGGGGCAGTGCTGGGGGTCTAGCAGTGGTGGCAGGGGTCTAAGTACAGTGGCACGGCCAAATGGTGGTGACAGGGGTCCGGTGGCGGCAGGGATCCACAGGCAGCAGTGGGAGTCTGGCAGCTACAGGATGAGCGAGGGCTCTATCTGCACAGCCCTCACTCGCCCCTCCCTCACCTGCCACTATGTCCATCAGGGCCCAGAGGCCCCAAATTGTATGACAGGCCACACCCACTAGCCCCATCACTCGGGCCAACGAGAACAGCTCCTCAGGCCAGATCTGGCCCATGGGTCATACATTTGACATCCCTGACTTCCTAGATCCCTGTTTTCTTATATGCCTTGCCATTGTCATGCTCTTACATGCTTTTCAGTTATCATGCTCCTGCACGTAGGTTGAGGGAATTGGCCTGGAAAGTCATCTCTGTTTTCCAATGTGTTTATGTTCTCAGTAGGTAGCCAGCCTAAAATAAGCAGGGAACTTAGGGCAAAAGAGGTTCTTCATCATTCACCCCCAACTCTGTGCTATCTGTTTCAAATTAGTGACTATTTTTGAAAAAACTAAAACAGAGAGGTAAAAAAATTACTATGATGTGATTAGGCGTTTTACTAAATTTCAACCTGCAACTTCAAGACAGCCATGTTTGAAAATGTGAAAGGATGACATGAAACAACAGGGTGAAAGTGACAACCCTGGCTTTGTGATAAAGCAGCAGTGTGTAAGGATTTAATTTTGTATATTTTAAAATCATGTAATAAATACACTCTTTTCTTCTCTTTTTGCTGGGACTGCTATACCAGAAGGGTGAGCCAGTCTGCCCAGGTCCTTGAGCACATGGACGCCAAATCAGAGGCAAAAGTGAAGTGTACTTTGGACGACATTGTCACAGAGATGCAAAAGAGAGACACAGATGAAATTCAGCTGTTGCTACCATGGGAGCGGAGAATCTTAGAGAAGATAATGGTAAGAAAGGCCACGGAAAGGGAATGGCAGTGAAAGCACATGGTGCACTTGTTTAGAATGGTCACAATGAGAGCTGAGCAACAGCAAGTCCCTTGGTGGTCACATGACTCAATGAAGACTTAAGAGCTGGTCCTTAGGCAGTGGGGCTGTGCGAAACGACACCGTTCTGTTTCGACTTGCATTTCCACGTTTCAACGGAACAGAGTTTCATTTCAAATTTCATTTCAAATCGAAACTGCTGTTCCATTTTGTTTTGTCAAAACAGTTTCGCTGTTTTGACACTGTTTTTCGACATTTCACCTGTGGGCTTTAATGGGGAAGCTCAAAACAGCCTATAACTTTGTCATTTATGGCCTGATTTGGATGAAACATGCAGGACTGGTAGCCCCTTCTGAGGGTATGAAGCCTTCCAAGTTTCAAGGAGGTAGGTGCAGGAGTTTCAGGGAAACTGCACCTCAAAGTCTTGAAAGCAAAAAACTCATGTCACATGTACATGTTAATTCACAGTAGGGTCAAAACTGCAGGCCTGCTAGGCCCTGCTAAGGCCACGAAGCCTGCCAAGTGTCAAGGAGATAAGTGGAGGGGCTTGGGGAAAACTGCACCGCAAGTTGTGGACAAGCAAAACTCATGACCTGGGTGATACTGTGTGTGTTAAGGCACAGCAGGGTGAAAGCTGCAGACCTGCTAGCCGCTGCTGAGGCCACAAAGCCTGCCAGCTGTCAAGGAGATCGGTGCAGAGTTCTGAGTTCTGGGGCCCTGCACCTCTGCCTGCTGACAGGCAAAACTTGTGACATGGGTGCTTGTGGGACCGTGTCTGTCTTGGGGCACAGGGGGGGTGAAAACTGTAGGCCTGCTAGGCCCTGCTTGCCAGCTGTCAAGGAGACAGGTGCAGGGGGAGTCTGGGTTCTGCAGCCTGCACCTTTAGCTGCTGACAGGCAAAACTTGTGGGTGGGTGACCCTCTGTGTGTGTTAAGGTGCACCCTCACTCAACTGACACCAAGGCAGAAAGCAGGGCAGTTCAAACTTTGCAGTTTTTCCATCCCGCTCCCAGATCACTGGGAGTGGAAGGGACCTCAGGGAAGGATGACAGTCACTGGCCAGCTACACAGCCAATAATGAGAGCACTCCTTGCCCCCCCTTCCCCCTATTAGGCAGTGTCCTGCGCAGGGCCCTATACAGCTTCTGGCACAAGTATGAGTGTCCATGTCTCTTACAATACCAAGTCTTGATCGGGCAACTCAGTCAATTCAAGCCCCTGCTCCTCCATCTTCTCCTGTACACTACAGTCACTTATGGACTTGTCAGGAGGCAGAATTGTCAGTGGTTCTTGTGTCATTTAGTGACTTCGGCCAAATAAACCCCTCTCACTTGATGCCTGTGCAGGGTGTCTCCAAACATACAAAAAGGGTTGGGAGGGGAAAAGCCCAGATTAAGGATCAACAGAGACAAAGGAAATTAGGATACCATATGAACTTAAAACTCTTAAAGCTTTCAGGATGAGGGAACTATGAATGCAGTATTTTGTGTCTGTCTAATTCAATGGATTCAACAAAACTCTCTGTGCTTCCCAAGTCTGGGGAAAGAAACACACTATATTTACTTGCATACCATGCTGCCTTTCTCCCCAAAATCAGCCCTCCAAAATTCCCTGTCTTAACCAAAAAAGATGTTTTTTCCCCCAGAACTAAAGCTTTGGAATGCTATAATACAGCTGCCAGGGACTGTCCTTTCCAAGCCACATGAAAGGAAGGGCATAGTACACTACAGCAATGGTGCTCAACCTTGTGGCCCCACAAGCCGGATTGGGCCCTGAGGCCAAGTGCTGCCCCCTCCCTGCCCGGTGTACTGGGATTGGGCCCTGGGGCCTAGCACCGCCTTCTTCTCCCCTCCATGTGTTGGGATTGGGTCCCAGGGGCTAGCACTGCCCTTTCCCATTCACCTCACATTGCGATTGAATCCTGGGGTCTGGCACTGCTTCTTCCTACCCCCACGTGCCAGGATTGGGCCTTGGGGCCCAGCACTGCCCTAGTCCAGCCCTGTGTGTTGGGATTGGGCACTGGATCCAGCATATAGGGCTTGGGGCTCCCCATGGGTGCAGAGATTTGTCAGCAGGAGAACAGTGCCATAGTTCCCCCATTGCCAAATTTCCAGACCCATGGGAAGCCCTGTGGGCCTGCACTACAACATCGCAGTTGGTTTAACCCTGTCACAACCAGTACTAAATTGGCAACAGCTTTTGGCTGAACAGGCAAATGCCACTGCCAATTTGGCAGTGGCTGTGACTAAGTTAAGCCTGTAGCTCTGAAAGTGCAGCTAAAGAGTGAGTGGCACTGACAGTCAACTCTGCCCCTTCTGCCTTCGGCTAGTATTGAGCCATGGTGAGCCCATGCTGTGGCAGTCAAGATTATGAAAAGAATCTTTTTTTTCTCTTCAATTCTGCCTTCCCAAAACAAGGTGCACATCTTATTCGGGAGCGTGTGGTATGTGAGAAAATATGGTGTTGTGTGACTTCAGTAAAAACCACTCAAGCTCTAAATACTCAAAAGAAACTGTTCATACATAATCTGTGGCCCAATCATTTTATGTCAGAATCCTTGAGCAAAAGATCAAATGCTGAATACATTTGCAAAAATTGTAAGCAAATAGACTTATTTGAGATGACGAGACAAAATTATTTAAATTTAATAATTGAATAAAAATTGTTTTTCCAGTTCTACAGGTGTCAGAGAATTAATGTTCACATATACAAATATGAAAATAAATGTATAAAAACAGTATTACAGTACTTGTGAATTATATTCAACTAATTATTTTTTATGATTTATAAAACTTTTAAGATTGGTTCAGGTTACAGACTTAGTGGAAAGGGGATGACAGTTTCTCATTCCCTGACTCACCACAGTATCCTTATTATTTCTTATAAAAATACTTTCCTTAAAAAAATGTACAGGTTTCACAAGGCAATGACAGAGTTCCTGCTTCATTTATCCTACTAGTGTCCCTTTTGAGTCACAGTCGTTAGACTAGGCCACCTTCCCTAGACTATCAACTGCGTGTCTGGAAAGATTTGCAAACCAGTGGCAACGTATTTCACTTTCCAGTGTTTTGAGAGACAGCTTTCCATCTTACACTTATGAATTTGTAATTGTCACTGAATTAAAAAAAATAGCAACAACTGGATCTCAAGTGCTTCTTCTTGGTCTCAAATAATCACTACACTCAGTGCCCATGTTTTCTGATGGTCATTATATTAGCTGTTTCTATTAAGAACTTGTATTTTAGACTAGATTCAAAAATAATTATCAGAGTACATAAAAATTGTAGCAAGATTTTTTTCCCAGTTTTAGCGTACATCTTTTTGTTCACTAAAGATGATACAGAGATTTTAATCTGTCTTTATCATCACTGCTTGATTAGTTTAATGCCTTGTTTGATAATGACCCTGTAAATTGATAACAAGGCTTATTTGTTAATATATTTTATTGGACTAACTGCATAGTTAGGAGAGAAGCTAAATTATCTTGGATACAGCCTAAGCTGAATACCAGATAAAGTACCTGCTTTTTTCCCCAGACTTGAGGAAGGCCATTTGTGCCTGAAAGCTTGTTTAATATCTCTCCCAACTATACAATTGGTACAATAAAAGTTACTACCAAATAAACTTTGTTTCTTGCATACTCCTTGTACCATCGTGGCTGTGTACCAACAACACTACTAATTTGATGACAGCTTTTACATTAGTCAAAAAGTGGATGTTACTGTGTTGTACATGAGACAATACTTTAATAATGAGTTTTTTCCCCAAGTTTGACATGTCTTGCCTTTTTTTGTAATGTTGATTTTCTTTGCAGGAATATGTTTAGAGATATTTGCTGAACAGGTCCTGGCATGAATCAATAAACTGATGGTGCATACCTTGAATGCATTATTAAGTGTGAGGCTTTTTTTGCAATTAGCCTGGAGCTCAATAATTTAAATCTGAAAAAAAAAATAAACAGCTGGAAGCCAGGTGTGCCATGCTGGCCTGGAATACTCCCTTCTTTATAGTTTACAATCACTGAATTCTTTTAAGCATAACAAGTAGAGGGAGCGTCTTCTTTTTGGGAAAGTAGCCCAAGCTGTGCACCACTGAGTGCCTTACCTAAAAGGTTCAACTAGCTAATCTGAACATGATTTTGGTTCATCTAATGGAAACTGAAACCTGGAGCAAATCACACTATCTGAATTAAATTTACCCTTCATTAAAAACTAAGAAGGAACTGAATTGGTAACATCTGTATATCAAGGCCTCAAAAAAGCGATTTTCCTCAGATTGTGTCAGATATGATTATTGAATTCCTGACACTTTTTGCAAATAGAAAGCTGTTCCTGGAGAAGTTGCTATGCTAGAGATCTAGTTTTCTCAGGTGGACAAACTCTACACTTCTTACCTGAAGCTCCAAAGCAGTGGTTTTGAAATACGGAATTGAGAAAAACATAGGTTTTGTTTTCTTCTACCTAGACAATGTGTTAGAAAGAATGAAAATACAGAAGAAAAATGTATAAGTTCCAGTTGTATGGTCTTATGTATAAGTTATGTATAGTCTTCATAATCTTAGCCATTTTTTTACTGAATATTAAAATCACAGACCTGAAATTATCCAGCTTGGTAGCTATATAGGAATTGTGGCATCTGAACGGCCCTACAGTAGATTCATCTCTTATCACAATAAGCTGGTGCTGTTATTTAGCATAACACCAGATCTAAACACTGTAGTGATCACTGCATTTTCCTGATAGGACCAGCCAATAGTAAAAACTGCAATGCAAGTGAGAATCCAGCTTCTCAGTATTTCTATGCACACCACTGTAATTGTTTCAAGAGTGGCATCAGGCACTATCAGAGCTGGAACCAATGATTGTTTCCAGATTTCCTGAGGTATCTTGAGCAGAAATTGAGATATGTCTTTGTCCTGGTTACTTGGTATAATGAACTGACAAATACTTAAATATCATTGTATATCATTAGGGACCTACCCAAATCGTGATTCCATGGATTTTACAGAAATCATGAAATCAGACAATCGCTGCAAAATCTGCAGGGAAAAAAACTTACTAAAAATAAAGTGTAGTCCTCCTAGTCATGCAGCCTGACACAAAGGAGGCTGCTGGCATAAAAGCAAGGAAGATGGCTGCAGCCCACCACCACTGACTGGCTGAGAGGGCTGTCTGTTGTGCAGCTCTTTCCCTCTCCACCAATCAGAGGTGAGAAGGCACATAACAGACAGCCTTCTCAGCCAATCAGCGGCAAGGGGTGGGACCATACAACAGGCACTCCTTTCCACCAATCAGTGGCGGGGTGATGCCACTGGGTCCCCTCAGCCAATCAGAGGTGTGGGAGGGCCCCAAGATAACCCCTTGAAAATGGCAGCCCCGCAAATTGCCAGCTGCCTGTTCAAGTTGGGTACACCCCTATATGTCATGTAGATAGCAGTAACTGACAATTAACTATCATTGCACTAGAATATTGTGTTTGACTTAAACAACAACCTAGAGAAGAAGATGCTGTCCAGCAAAGTAAAGGGCAGGGCACATGCCCATGACCACCTTCTCAAGGAGTAAATATGCAACCCAACACTGGCAGCTTGCTGTAACTTTGCAGATCCAGAATGGTTCCCAGTAGAGTCTGTTCATCCTTGCATGTCACAGGGCAGGCCTGCACCAGTAGGAGTTAAAAGCCTACAGGGCAGAAGTTTGGTGAAAAGTGCCAAGACATTTGGAACATCCTGAGATGGGCAGCATCCGTACAAACTGATATCACAGATAAGGAAAGCATGGAAGATAATACAAACAAGCGCAGAAGAATACATACAAAAGGTATGTAGGAATGTTGTAATTAAATAAGTCATCATCAGAAGCGAATTGTAAGGTGCATGACATCATACAAGATTGGTTGTATGTGACCAGTGATGTGAGCTTTATGTAAGCACCTGTAAAAGCAAGTAAAATAGATACGGTAAAATAAAAACACACTTTAGATGTGTGTTTAACTCTGCAATATCCCTGCTGTCAACTAGTCAGATAATCTGACTGATAGTAAGAATAAAGGTTACACTACCTAAATCCTAACCCTAACCCTGAATAGCTGCATGCTTATTTGAATCACCATGCAATGAGACCTAAATGGCTCTTGGAAGCAACAGCAATCCTGGTGCTGTGACCTGACTATAAAGCAACAAGCTAAGGAACCACTGAGGTCTCTACATGCCGCCTGACACACCTCATAACAGAGGACCATGACATCTTAATCCTTTGCCTGGCCATGGTTAACCCTTGCCTGTGACCCAGGATTATGTAGACTACACCAGAAATACAATCAGGTCCATTTTTGTGTGGGCATGGGTTTTTTGGACGCTTTTTAGATTTTTTTCTGGAAGCTTTTTTGACACTGGGCTCCGATTGCATCCTTGGCCCATTATTTGGCCCTGAGGTGCCATCACTGACATTTAAAGGTGTCAGGCCTGAAAGCAGAGGAAGATGAACATGTCTTCATTGGTTTCCGTACCACAGCCCCGATACCATGAATAACTCCCTAAAAAAGTTGCAGCTTACAAAGCCATCTGGCCAGTGGGCAGACTCATTCTCTCTGCTGACTCTGAACATAATTTTGGTTTACCCTTTGCTCCTAGGTACCTGGAGAAATGGGGGCATGCTCGGGCAACCACAGGTCATTGGATACAGGAAGGGGCCAGAGCCCTTAACTCCCATGGAGGCCTTGAAACGCAGCAGGCCAGTTGAGGCAGATGGCTTTGGGTACATGCTGCTGCTTTAGGCTAGCATTGAGCATGGTCTGTTGCCTTGAGACACCCTGGTGATCCTTGCTTATAATTGCATTGGCACCTAAGCAATGTCACCCTGATCCACCTGATCCCAAAGTGGAGGTGGTGCCTGTTTATTGCTGTGCAAGGCAGTCCAGTGGTCTTTGCTTGCCTCTTACAGCAAGAGATGATGGTTCCTGATGACTCTGTTTCATGGAGAGGGCAGGCATACTACAATGGCTCAACAGTGCATGTGGCTCTTCCCTAGAATGTCAAGGAACATGTAATGGTGTACCTCACAACCTGCTACAACCACCTTGCACAGTTCAACTGGGACGCTATAAGGGGTGCGATTGACAATAGTCAGACAAACTTCTAAATGCTGCAGAGAGGTGACCACTGCACCACCAAAAATGCAAAGGGAACAAGCATCCTTCCCCTACCTCTTCTGTCTTGAGGGGGTCAGCCAGCCAGTATTGTACTTTGAAAGAGCCCACAACTTTACAAGCTGTACATGGTGTGCTAGAGAATCATGCTGGGGGGGCCCAACCCCCCCCTTTGGGGGGGGGGGCTGCCATTGTGTACAAGTCACACTACCTCCTCCCTGCATCAATTCTATACCCCATCATCTTCTGCTGTAAAACAACCCTGGAATATATGAATTGACAGAAAGACCAAAGTGCAATTGAATTGCAGCTAGCAAGGGATGTGAAAGGTAACAAGAAGGGCATGTGCCCCCCCCTTGCCCTTGTGGGCTGCATTCCTATCCCCCCACCCCATGTCCCTGGACAAGCTGCTTGCAGCTCTGTCCTGCTTTGGCCATGTGCGTTGTGGTGCAGGCAGGGAGGGGACAAGACTCAGCCCAGGGAAGAACGCACATGGTGTCAGGCCACTCCTGGGCCAGCTGCAGTGGGACTCGCAGTGCAAAGCCCAGCCCACAGAGGGAGCCACCTCCACCAGGCACAGACTGGGGGGCAAGTGCCCCCTGGGGCTTCCACTGGGGTACACACCATGGCAAGAGGCCCCTCCATACCTCCTGCCACTGGATGAGCCGCCTGGTCAATCCTTGCACCACATGCCTGGCCGGGGCCCCACTCACAGGGCTGTTCCTGCACTCTGTCCCTCACTGTGGGGGCCTTGATCAGGCCCCTGCCCCTTCCCCACCACCAACTGACCTGCTGGGCTGGGGGTGGGAGTGCACATGCACATACATGCGTGCTCTGCCTTCCCAGCCCAGGATCAACTGCAAGAGGCTCTGGGATCCACCGGTTGATCCCAGTTGACCGGCTGGTGACCACTGGGTTAGATCAGCAGTGGGCAATTATTTTGGCTGGAGGGCTTGATTTTGGTGAGCTGTTGAGGGCCACATGGGTAGCTCCACTCCTTGACAGGTGCACTGTCCCCTGGTTGCCATCTTAGGACAGGCAGTCCTGTCCCTAACTCCTCACCTTTGCCACCTAAGGTGCCTCCCCTTGCCCTGGAAGTACTCCTTTGTGGGGGCTGGGGGATTGCCATCCTGAAACTGGAAAAAAAAAACCATATCATATAATAAAAAAATCAAAAATCTACTATAACTTATTTTAATTTTATTTTAAAAATGTTTTTGGCCTGATTTATGTGTGTTTCCATAGTGTATCTGGAGGCAATTACTTAATAGCCTTACTTTTGTATATTGTGTGGGGAGGTAAAGGATTGTATGTGGGGGCTGTGTGGTTGGAAAATGGGTGTAAAGGTGTAGTGGGGTGTTGGGGGTGTGTGGGGGTATGGTGGGTGCAGTGTGTGGGTGAGTGTAGGGGTGGGTGTGGAGGGGTGTGAATGTGGGATATGTGGTTAGTGTTGAGGTGTGTGGGAGGATGTGGGTGTGAGTATGGTAGGAGTGGGGGTTGGGAGTGTGTGTGGGGGCTTTGTAAGGGTGTGGGTGTATTTGGGGGTATGGTGGAGTATAGGTGTGTGTGGGAGAGTATCAGTGTGTGTGTGGATATGGTGGAGGGTATGGGAGTATGTGTGGCTTTGTGTGGGGTTATGGTGGGGCATTGGGAGTGTATATAGGGTCATGGGAAACTGTGGGTGTGTGTTTGGGGATATGGTGGGAGGTGGAGAGCCAACCCTGCCTGTCCTGTCCCAGCTGCAGTGCGCAGTTCCCAGCTGCAAGGCTGGGACCCTTATGGCAAGGCATGGGGCCAGCCCAGCTTGTCCTGCCACCATGTGGTTCCTGCTGCAGGGCTGGGACCCACATAGCACAGCAAAGAGCTGGCCCAGCTTGCCCAATCCCAGTTGCAGCATGCAGTTCCTGGCTGCAAAGCTGGGACCCACATGGTAGGGCATGAAGCCAGCCCAGCCTGGCCAGGCCCGTCCTGGCAGCATGCAGTTCCCCACTGCAAAACTAGGACCTGCACGGCACAGTCACAGAACCAGTGCTGCCCATTCCATCCTGGCTGCAGTGCACAATTCCTGACTGCAAGGCCAGGGCTCACATGGTGTGGCACAAAGCCAGCTTGGCTTGGCCTGGCCCAGCCTGACAGCACATGGTTACTAGGTTCAAGGCTGGGATCTGCACAGCATAGCATGGAGCCAGTCCTGCCTATCCCATCCTGGCTGTGGTGCGCATTTCTCAGCTACAAGGCTGGGACCCACATGACATGGCATAGGACCAGCCCCGCCCATCCCAGCAGAACACAGTTCAGGCTACATGACCAGGACCCACACTGCATGGCACAGGGTCAACCTGGTCCGGTAGTGTGCTAGAGTGCCAGGAGCCACGGGAAGTCCCGTGTCATCAGGCTGGGCCAGCTCCATGCCTCCACATGGTGCTCCTGGCACTCTAGCCAGGGGTGGCACATGGAGGCACAGAACCAGAGTCCTGTGAACCCCATGGAGTGGGGCAATCACTTGTGGTCCACCCCCTTCCCTCCTGGCCCATTCTTACCTGAATTTCCACCCTCAGACACAGGGAGGGCTGGAGAACAGCCACAGGGGTGCCAGGGCAGAAGCCTCTGCTAGGCAGAGGTGGGGTGTGTGGCAGGATAGGGTGAGGCTGGGTGGGTCAGGTCAAGATTGGGCTTGGTCATGTCACAACCAGATCCCAAGCTGCTTGGTGCTACAGCCAGTGGCTCCTGCTACAAGCGCCCTGTCAGTTAATAATTGTTTAAATTGTAGAGGGGCTACAGGGGCCAGACAGAATAGTCTGGTGGGCTGCATCTGGCCCACAGGCCATATTTTGCTCAGACCTGAGTTAGATATTAGGAAAAATGTTCTCACTAGGACAGTAGTAAAACACTGGAACAGGTTATCCAGAGAAGTTGTGGACTCTCCATCCTTGGAGGTTTTTAAGACTCGGTTACACAAAGCCTTGGGTAGGATTGATCTAGCTGGGGATGGTCCTGCTTTGAGCAGGAGGTTGGACTAGGTAACCTCCTGAGGTCCCTTCCAGCCCTAATTTTCTATGATTTTATTGAGTTCACTAAAATGGAGGACCAGAGGGAGCCTGGACTGACTTTTGGGGCAGACATCAGCATTTTTAGAAGTCTGGAACAGGACAAGCAATGCTGTGGCTGCTTGGAGAGAAACCTGAACTGCCATGGTAGTCTGCACCAGTAGGCCAAGTGGCTAACCTGATGCTTTGAAAGCTGCTTGCTTTCTCCCTTCCTAGTTGGCTGGCTTGCAATGCACTGCTTGTAACAAAGTTTCTTTATCTACTAATGAGTTGTTTGCATGGGAGTGAAAGTCATCACAGCTACTTTCTAAGTGCCGGATTTAAGGCAAAAAGCCAAGGGCTGGCAAAAGTGGTATATTGTCCTAACATCTGGGCCTGAAGCCAGGAATAGTGCCTTATTAGGGGAAGCAGGCAGGGTCCTTGTAGCTGTGCTATTGTGTTTTTGGTAGGGGGGTAGATGAGATGTTAAGTGGGCATAGGTGGGCTTAGGAAACCAAAAATGTGATTGGTGGAACAAAACCCACCAATCAGAGACAGTGAGGGGAGGAGCCAAGAAGAGAGTCTGCTCCACCTCTACTCCAAAGGGGTGGGGGGGGGCAGGAGTGAACTTAATTGGGAACTGCAGTTGCAGCCCCCTGATTGGTTCATTTTCAATCTGGGGGTGGAGACACGGAAGGGGATATAAGCAGCTGTGTGCTAAGCAGGTGGCACAGTCGGTGAGGGACAAAGAAGAAGCAAGAGGTCCTGGGGCCAAGTGGAGCTGGGAGAGCTGCCCAGCAGGCGTATCTGGCTGCCCAGAAGAACCCGAAAGATTCCACTGCTGGATGGAGTGGCGGGGGATGCAGGCGTCGCTACACAGAGGGTCTGCGAGGGACTAGGACCCTGGGAGCTGCAGCAAGGTGGCTCAGGTCTCCAACCCTGGCACAAGACCGGGTTGTGGTGCAGGCATCACTGCACAGAGGGACCCTGAGGGACCAGGACCCTGAGACCCATGGCGAGGTGGCTTGGGTCTCCAACCATGGAGTGAGGCTGGGCATGGGAGCCAGCGCTACTGCGCGGTGAGTCATTACGGGGCATAACACCCTGGAGGAGGGGCCAGGCAGTCTGGGACCTATTGTCTGCAGTGGGTCTACAAGGGCCCTGGATATAGAGCAGTCCCTGAGCATGGAGAGCACTATTCAGAGTGGCATAGCCCTGGGCATGCACAAGGCGTCTCAGGCCAACAACATCCCCTTACAAGGGTTGAGGCACTGGGACATGTGTGTAAGTTACGCTGCTCCCCTGAGGCCTGGAACTGAGCCCTCCCCTGGAGAAACATTAGCCAGGCCAGGGCAGCTTATGGACAACGTCTGTGAGTTAGTGGGCAACAGGTCTCCCACCGGGAAGTGACACTCATGGGGAGATAGCCTAACTAGGAGAGGCAGGAGGGAGGGACCCCTAGAGAACTCTTTTGCCTCATATTCTGCAGTGTTTTATTGATTGTTTGAAATGCACGTGCATCTTTGCAGTGTTTATTAACTATATGCCTTTGTCTTTTAGAGTGTCACTTATTGTTGTACTGACCTATTCATATCAGTTGGATCATTATTTTTACCTGCTTGTATATGGGTATGTACATAGTTATAGTTCTATATACATGTAACCTGTGAATATACACCTTGTTTCTTATATATTAAACTTGTACCAGGTTAAGACTTTGTTTCTGTTCTTCCTCTATTGAGACACAATAGGGGGGAGGGAACTGAGTAGACTGCAGTTCCTGCCCGCCCCCCCACCCCCCAAGACAGATGCCCCACCAGTTTTCCCTTTCTACTGGTGAGAGGGGGGCACTCACTAGGACACCTGGGTTACATGGGTAATTACCTCAGTACTTTGCATTTGGTCCAGGACTGGGTCTGATCATGGTCATCTCGTCTCCCTAGGCCACCATTTCCTTTGCGATCCACTTGCAGACTGCCTTGTTTCTGTGGCTGGACTAGAGTGCCTGCTGGTTCTGTATCTCATCCCAGATGGTGATGGGCAGTTACTACCTTCTCCCTGCTTCAGTTGCTGCTGTGCTTGTCTGTGGTGCCACACATGATATATGCTGCACATGCAGGTGTTCCCTGTGCTGCTAAGTTGCAGCATGGGGGATGGGAGTTGACACCAGGAGAACCTGGTGTCAAAAATACATGCCCAAGAAATGCAGCACATATGGCAGTAGCATGCAGTACCCAAATCCAGAGCTTGGCTGGCTAGAGCCACGCACAGGCTGCTAGCCAGGCTCTGTGCACCAGATCACTGCTGCTGAACCCCCAGGAAGCCTCCAGGATCCCGGGTACGGCTGCTCCCAGCCTACCCTACCCCACCCGGGTCAACAGGCTGTGCCAGAGTGCGCATGCAGATATTCCCTAGGGCTGCTACTTGTTGTCCCAAGGGAAACACGCATGTGCGCTTCCTTCCTGCTTGTGGGGTGACACCCACAGAGTTCAAGAGAGGCAGGGAGTGGGGCCAAAATGGTGCACTATAGGATGCCCGGAGGACCAACCAGCCTGCTTGTCCCACAGTGATACTGCAGGACAACTGTTCAGGTATCCTTAGTGATAGCATGGGACAAACTCTTAACCCACAAACCATTCTGGGGCTTTGTCCTGCAACAACTGACAAAGACATCTGAACACTCGTGCTTTGGCCTGGGAGACACCCTTGTCTTGGGGGGGGAAAAATGCTGTTCATAGCTAAAGAGACAGCGTCAGCGCCAAACCTCATTAATCTGAAATCGTTTTTGTTCAATGCCTGGGACAGAATACATGCATAGTTATATCCTTGTTCACTTTTGGCCCAAGTGATTTGGCATCTTTCTGAGTTATTTCCTTTATCAGAAAAAAATTGATGACAGGAATGACAATTTGTGTGTGTGGTGGGGGGGGTGCTCATATGCAATCCTGTTTATTTAAATTTGTGTATACAAAATTCCTTTTCCCTAAATCCAAATAACAAGTCAATTTCCTTACTCAGAAATCCAAAGCTGCCTTTCCAGCAAGTTCGTTGCCAAAAGAAAGTCTCTCTCCCACAGCTATATTCATGACTACTTCTCTCGTTTTCTGTTAGTTTTCTGTCTTTAACACACACAGCTGCAACTAGTCCAGTATTTGTAACCATCGGGAAACTGTTCATCCCACATGATTTAACTTATTGGCCTTGTCATATGGCCAATATCCTTAGACAGTAGCTTCCTACTGTTCCTAGCCATCCCTGTATAAAGGAGGATTTTAATTGCCCCCTCCATTTAGCCTGAAGGAAGGGTACTTAGCATATCTTAGCTTTAATGAGGTCTGTAATCATCTATAGATCAAGGACCTGCTTAATGGTAGCCACTAACACTTCTCAGCATAATAATACAAAAGTTCACTTCTCTTTCAATAGGGTAATCTAATGATTATTAGGGGAAAATTCTTGTTTAATGAACATTTTTAGAGGGGTTAGAAGATTTTGTAAAAATACAAAGGCATCAAGGAAAGGGAAAGCAAACATAACGTAAAATTTAGCTGTGGTATTATACTTTAATATATTGTTTAAAGAGTCAGCTACATGAAGATATTGTACTTCCTTTTGATTTGAGTAGTTAGCCAAAAAATGATCTTGCAGGTTGTTTCAGCCAGGAGAAAGTGGGGATGAAATCCATTGCTCCTTTTATGCAGTCCTTTTATTTACAAAGTTCTCTTCCTCTGAACAAAGGAAACATCAAACAGTAACCAGGAGGAGCAGGAGCCTTTTTGGAGCAACTAACAAAAGCCTCCAAAGGACAGGACTGTTACCTCTCATAGAAGGGGATGAAAAGTTAATGATGTCTGGTGTACAGTCTCTCCAAAATAATGCATCATTGGCTCTAGCGTGTGAGCAAGCTCAGGCTCTCACCCAAAATGTCATCATGGGAATGATTCGGCAAGCCATGATGGGACAAATTCCCATGGAGGCAATCAACCCGCTTCAGCCCCATGTAACAGAGGAAGAAATAGCCCTCCAGCCCTAGTGGAGATTAGTTAACGCTTCGTACAATCACCACCAGCAAAGATTGCAGTTATTCCTTGTAACTGTGGCAGGGAAGGAAATTAGAACAATCCACCCAGTAGTCCCATTAGGATTACAACTTGATGATAGCCCAGTGATGTACTCCAGAGATCATAACACTTGGGCCTGGCAGAAAGATAATGCATGGAAAACAGTAAATGTAAAAGGGTGTAGGAGAAAAGGTTTGGGTTATATATCTGTGAAGACCAAGCACTGGAGAAGCATGATGAATGTTTTTTCCCCACAACCTGGGAACAAGTCTCACTGTTCCTTCGATGTTATCCAAGAAAGGGAATCTGCTATTGTTTATGTGAGTAAAGCATGTGTGTACATGAGAACAAGATGTGATATTGTATTAATTAATGTATATTGGATTCAACCTATGGTGCCTTATATTAATCGCTGTTTCTGTAATGTAACCACCATTGTTACTTGTGATCTTAAGTTTACTGTACCTATATGGACCATACAATATTTGAATGCCTACCCTGAGCTCTACAAAGAGGTGCCACCCATTTTACTAGGAATGGGTCTCATCGCCGTTAAGAAACTATTAACTCATCCCTTTTTACAAGCTGAACTGCAAAGACTCAAAACTTTGGGAGAGAATGGCAAACTTGAGATTCAACACCACAATCAGGAGATCTCTAAGCTAGCAGCTACTGTTAAGAATGCAGGCCATCACTCCTGGTGGGAGGTTTTGTTTGGATGGAGTCCCAATGCAACAGGACTTTTAAATGTCATGCTTCACCCCACTGTAGTAATTAATAGTTTTCAAATTGGTCTGATACTACTAGTTTGCTGGATCCAGAGACTGATGCGACGATTGCAATGGATAGAAGATCAGAACCAGTACCATGGAGCAAAGATGTGATGGGGATACTCGCT